>NW_025785500.1:0-21055 GCF_021130785.1 Homalodisca vitripennis
TTACAACTGGCCATTGACGTCTTTTATTTTTCTTGTATAGGCCAAAATAATTTTATACTCAGGTGAGAAACAAGTAATTACTTTTTTCAATTTTATTTGTAATTTTCTACTAATTTAACTAATGAAGTAGTTATTTATTCTTGTTATCAAAAGCTCCCCTTTGCGGCTGCCTAGTTTGTATATATGGGTAAGTATTGTACTGTATATTGTTTGGTATTAGGCAAAGTTTATACTATTCTTTTAATAAGGTGAGATTAAAGGATTTTAGTTGAATAAATGATGCTGCAAACTGACTTTGATAATTGTATTTGGAAACATACTATAAGAATATTGTTATAAAATAAAATAACTGTCAAATATAATTGTTTCTTTTATGGTTGACATGTTTTAAAAGGATGGCATATGATAAAATTAATTTACTTTACAATTTCAACAATAAGTAAATAAAGTTTTCCGTTACTGTAGATCCATCATTAACAACATCAATAATGACGAGACCTTTACTAAAACTAATGTAATAGAAGTAAATAACACTGATGAAACCGATACAAATTCAGAAAATGTTATACAACTATTTTTATTTTTTGTTAATGTATTATAATGAATTTTCATATTTCAATAACAAGCACTTACGTTATAATGATGTATCAAGAGGTGAAACTGGAAGAAAAATCATACTTAGTAGCTAAATAATTCGCACAAAAACGTAGAAGATGTACTACTATTTAAAATAGTAGTCTAATAATAAGATAATTTCTTAGAAAATATAAGCAAACAAATTAAAACTCAATTTTATTTCTAGTTATTACTAATTTTCTTCCTTGGGTTACAACTCTGCCTTGGTGCAGGTCTCGCCTGTTTGAGTGTTGCACTGTTTTTGAGTTGACATTGAGGCAGAACAACAATGGAGCACAACCTTTGAACAGTTAATGAGTTGAATCTTAGAATAATTATAAAAACAATGGAGTATTGATTTGAGTATGGAACATTGAAAACAACTGTCTAGTTTTTATCACAAGTGTTTGTAAAGAACTTTGTTCGTAATAAAGGATTTCGGTAACAATTATTTCTCGTATTATTTCTCGTATGTAAGGACGAGACATACATGAATATGAGACAAGAGGCAGAGATAACTACCGTTCGGGAATGCACAGAACGGTGGTTTATGAACATTTGCCTTCGCAGGCAGGTGTTCATTTTATAAAACAGATTGCCAAACAAAATTAAAAATGCCTCAACGCCCAAGGTGTTAAAAACTCGTATCAAACTCTGCCTGGCGTCAAACGCTTTCTACAGTGTTGATGAGTTTCTGGCATTCAACTGGGAGACCACGCGATGAGGAAACTGACTCCAGCGCCGAAAGTGGGCGTATTTGGCATGGAATGAATGGGGAGTGAATGTTTGAATGTTGTAAGTTTAAATGTGGCCTTGATGTGGGATGAATGGAAAAAAATTTAGACATGAAAATTGACGTTTGCTATGCAATGTATATTGTCAACTGCAATTAAACGATTTGATTTGATTTGATTTGATTCTGGGTTTTTCTAAATGCCTAATTACTTCTGGTGAAAAGCTGACTGTTATTTCATAAATGGATAAAACAACAGTTAATATTAATTTCTTTTCACTCAAAATTGATAACGAACAATATGCTCACGTTTAGTCTGGTAGTCCAATGCAAATATTTATTATTACTTTGTCATGTCGATATCTACATTACAAAATGTTTAGAATTACCTTAGTGAATAGGATTGGGATGTCTCCCAAACCAAATCCGACAATACTTTACTCTAGTATATACTGATGTTTGTGGAGGAGGAGTACGAGTCATCAATTATATTGTCCCCTCTCGTGACCTTAAGCCTGTCTGATTGATTAAACACACTGTATATATTAATTGAATTCACTGAACAAAGATTTAGCAAAGGGAATAGATTAGGGATGTTTTCTAGTAAACAATGTAATGTTCACGATAAAGTGTATAAGTAAATATATATATATATATATATATATATAATATATATTATATATATATATATATATATATATATATTTGTGTGTGTGTGTGTGTGTGTGTGGTGTGTGTGTGTGTGTGTATATATATAACTTCATTAAATATTGAATCACTAAAAGCAAAAAGTACTTGCTCCGCCGTGAACCCAGGAATCCAGATTCCTCACTTGCCAGGTGAGTGCACTACCACTACACTACAGAGCCATTACTTTTTTATGATTAAATATTTAGAATTTTTTGTAAAAAGAATTAATATAAGCAAATGCCCAGTCCTCCGCTCATTATTGTGGTCACATTTCTCACCTCCACTCAGCGTGCGATCGGCAGGTTGAAAGGTTTTGTGCAGATTTCATATTTTTACTCCCGGAGACTGTGAATTTGCGGCTTATCCATACGTGAGTCCTCAGCCTTGTACTACTGTCTAATAGAATTTCGAGAGATGTCGTTGAAAATATCCAAAAGCTGCAGAACTCAGCCATCAGGATCATATTTAATTTGAGATACGTTGATCATATCTCTTCTTACTGGGATGCTGTCAAGTTACTTCCCGTAGAGGCAGTGGGCTGATGTGTTACATGGTCGAGAAGGTTCTCAAATTTAGAGAACCACAGCATCTCAGCAAGAAACTCTTGTATCGGAGCAGGTCTCTCAACGAAGCAACCGTCAAGATGGTTTGACTTTCCAAAAGTTGGAAGTTGGAAGAAGAGGCTTCTCTTATTTTGGTCCCATCATTTGCAATGGCCTTCCCGAACATATTAAAAGTATTATATCTTGTTCGTGTATCAAAGATAAGATTAAAGAATTTTTAATCAATAACAACTAGTTTGTGGGTTCAGAGGTGTGATTTAGGTAGATTTGTTACATTTACTTAGTATTTAGTGTTGATGTGATAAACATTTGTTTTCTGAAATACGCTTACGAATAAAGACATTTTTATTTGTTTAATAAATATATGATTACACATAAACTGAATAAAAATGATGCCACAATATTAAAAAGGATACAAAATTGTCCAGAGCAATCTTTGATTTTGTACAACATTAGGGGGATGGGGGAAACAGTAACCAAAAGTGCACCAATGAAGGGGGGCATTTCAAAATAATCGATTGCCTAATTTTCCTAATTTGAAATCTATTTTCAACTAATCGTACCATTTATGTTGGAACTTTAAAATCAATATTGTCATTGATTTATAATTATTATTATAGTTATATCAATATTCAAATATAACTTCAAAACTATTTAAATTTACAAAATACAATGCATTGCTTATATAATAATTAAATTTTGTTCAAAATGCTAAATGCTTTAATTTTACCGTCATGCAGCGACTATGAAAGTGAGGTTAGTTCTTACTATTACTTTTGGCTATTACCTGTACCCAGTACTTTCAGTATCCGAGTACAAAAAGTACTAGTACTGATTTAGAATCATACTTTACAAAATACTCCAAAACTGCTACAGGTTCCATTTATTGTTACTAGTAAACGGGTATGAGTAATTCGTACCATAAACAGCAGTAAATGTGTAAAGTATCTGTATCATAAAAGATCCTTCAACAGTAATCTGAAACGGGTACTTTTAGTTTGAGGTAACTTATACTTTGGGGATAGACAAGTACCAGGTACTATCTTTTGCAGTAGTTGTTGCAAAGCAACGTGATCAGTTGTCACAGTAATGAGTGAGTTTGCAGAACTTGGAGCAATTCTGTACTGTGTTACTTTGTTGTCACTACAAGGTAACATAGTCTTGGTCAGTCTGATGATTTGCGCGTTGAAACAAACAGATTCCGGTTACATAAATTAACAAAAAATGCTTAATTTAAACTGTATTAAAATCAAAACATTTTAAATATTTTGTTACTACATGCTCAAGATAGAGCTAACAATTGTGTATCTGAAGAGACAATGAGAACACTACATAATCTAGATTAAACTGTTTGTGGTTTAGATGTATCTGACATCAAATCGACATAGAGAATTTGTTTTCGGGTTTCTTCGTCACTGAATGTTTCAGATTGAAGAGATGGATGATCTTGATTCCAGATTCCAGGAGTCAAATCTGTCCCTGAGTTAGACTTAAACAATTGCTTTAAAGACAAATAAATTACATTCATTTTTTATGACAGATAATGTATAAAATTACTACTATTTCAATGTAAATCAAATTCAACATGAAAAAAAATCACTACAAACACAACAAAAATCTGCATTGATATTTTATAAAATTACAATAAATATCTAAATGTACTCATATCTACATTTAAATAAAAAACAACAGATAATTTTGCTTTTGTTCACCACGTTAATTTCTTGCTATGTTCTGGTAAACCTCTATTCTCGCTTCCTCAATACATGCTTCTTTATCCACACCCCCATAAAAATCCTCAATTTGGGTCCTTGAGGTATCTTGCATCATTGTGTGGCTAAGTTATAAAGTTTCCAAGTAATGGGAATCATTTCTTGAATTGATCGAATCTTCTTTCTACTATCACTCTTCTTTAGCATGAATGTAATTGAATCTATGCTGAATATCGACTTAAGGTGGCTTGAATGGTGTGATTAACCATGAGTTAACCGTATCCGGAATCACCAATCAAATAAGCTGTGCCATCATATTGAGAAATTATATTCCTAACACAAACACATTCTCCAAATTCTAGAGTCATTTACAGAGCAGAAATGTTCTTAATTCTTTCTTCTGCGTCACACGTTGTCTAAATTTTATGCTGCCTTAAAATTTATTTATACCGGTATATCTCCAAACAATGGTTTTTTATTTCAACGTGAGTGGAATTGAATGCTCCTATAACAGTTGAAAAAGTAAAGCGTGTTTACTACGTCACTTTTACATTGTTTACTTATTGAACTGTGATGGGAAAATAAATCCAGTTCTCAGCTTTATCCATGACACAAATTATCACCTTCTTGATGTATTTTAACACACTGTCAAGTGGTCCACTCTAAAAACTTCTGTTACTCCACTCTGGAAACCTGGATCAGGAGTATAACGCAGGAATATGTCCATACAATGTCTAGTAGATAATGCTTTGTGAGTTTTCATCGCTATGTGGCAAGAATTCTGAAGTTAAAACATCAATATTCTCTGAGTCCAAATTAGCGCAGCTGCTTGCTTATTTCTAAAAACTCTAAATTACCAAATGACAAAAGTTAGTGTATTGTGCCCGTCCTCAGACTCCAAAATAATGACTTTGTAACTGTAGGGAGAGTAGTTGTATCTCAAGTTTAAACACATCAAAAGCGAAGATATAACTTCTCGTCCGGAAAACTGTAGATACAGCTACAGGGATAGTTATAACTACTTTTTAATAGACTTTACTCTAACTGTTGGTAAACAATTTGGGAAATGCAGAAAATAAACCAGCTACATTTTAATATACCTCCCGTTATTGTGATTTTTATTACAGTTTTGTGGATAACTTTCAAATTTGGATATCTATAATGTTACATTCAATTAAATCAGCAAAATCAATTACGTCCTAACGAAATCCTCGGTCAACCTTTATTTTATGTCACTGGCAATGAGGTAATCTAACAAATGCTATCTGTACGTCTTTATGTCTAAAATCTTGTGTTAAATTTTTCCATTGTTTCTTTTTTTAATGCTATTTGTTTTTAGAATTGTTTGATTCCCAAAGAATTGTAAGATTTTTTATTTCAAATGATAACAAAATATCTTTAATGAAAGTGAATTTATCGAGCTCGAACTACATATAACTGTCGATTTCAAAATTGCATTCTTGTGTAATTTGTTGTCAAATGTCAATACACCATAAAATATGTAGAAATAACGCTTCTAACTGTATTTATATCTATATATTTTGTAACAATTTCTATCACACTAAATAATTGGGATTTGAAATGGTGTTAAATATATATGTGGCAGTATTAATATCGAGATACATATATAAAATCACATCATTATTTTCTAAACTTGTAAAACGTAGCGTCTAACAACGTTTTACGGAATTTCAACTACATTTTTTACCGAGTATCTTATTAACCAGAAAAAATATAACTATCAACAAAAATTAATATTGTAATATTTGATTACATATGAAACCACTTATAATTGTATATCAACCTTTTTTTATATAAGTATTAAAAAGTTATATAATAAAAATATATATGTCATCTTATAATTATATAAGCATTTGTGGATACTAAAGAGAGCTAGACATAAATAGTAAATATTCCTACTAAATATGTAAATATCTTTAATTTTAAGTATCTTAATATTTATCGGGTAACTTTGTTCATATATGTGAAATTTTTTTACATACATTAGTATCTAGAGAAACCATAACTAAAACAACATATTAATGGGAATGCTAAACACAAGTAAAACATTGTTTTTAGGCAGAGAGGGCTTATAAGAGAAACGGAGAATGAAAGTAGTGGACTAATATGGTCCGCTTAAATGAAGTAATGTAGCGGCGTGGGTCGTTTGGGCAACACTTCTGTTGGTGTGACATCCCAGCGGCTACCTCTTTTGAACATCCGTGTTTTCGTGATAATTCAATTCCATCTAAGGTTCGTTGGCCCAAACGACGCCCGTTCAAATATTTATTCCCTTAATAATTAATTCATGGCCCAATTACACCCCTGACAGTTTTTTGCCTCAACGAAACCTATAATCAGTAAGATAAAACTAATACAGGTTCGTTGAGCCAACGACCCTAACAGTTACAAATTTAGAGAAACTAAAGCAAATAGGGTTGTTGTGCCATAGAGCCAATGGAGTAATGCGAACCATCCCCATTAGAATAGGACTAGCCTGCCTATATTTTAAATAGAAAAAACATATACCATGGATACATATTTAATGTATTTTAGATGATAAACTATCAAGAAATTTATGAAGCCCATATATTGTACTAAATTTTCTGGTTGGCTAATAATAAGAATAATAATAGTTTCTTCAATATATGCAGGCTAGATTTGAAAGTTGGCAAAGATTCTTTTAAATATCAAATACAAAAAATAATAGAACTCAACAAGTAGATTTTTCTATCCTTTGGTAATCATCTTAGATAATGGAATGCCCATTTCCTTTTCATTAAAAATGAAAATGAATAAATGTCCTCTATAACTTTGGTTGAAGGTTGGTTTTTTATCAACACCGTTTATTTTATAAAAAAAAACAAATAAAATTCACGTCATCAAATCTTTAAATATAGATCTATCTAAACTTAGCAAACCTATGTCAAATTTAATAACTGTTTTTAGTATAAATTCAGTGTTAATATTAAAAAAATATTATACAACAGATTCAAAAACATATGGATTATAAACTGTTAACAATAATTTTCAGCCTCATCTTACAAGACAAATTCTATGTAAACTCTCAAAAGTTGGGCCATAAATCTTGAAAAATATATAAGTAATGATGTAAGTAAAATGATATATCCTTAAACAAATTATTTATTATAGTAGTCTAATGGTATGTTATCGTATTTTACTGATTTTACTTTAGGCCTTTTCATCTGTCACTAGATTTTTTAAATAAATACTTCTAAATGTTTACAAAATGTTTTAATAAGTCAATATTATATTGGATCATAATTTTTTTGGCTGGAATTTATTTCACCAATTGTTAAAAGTTTATTAGGTAATCTCAAACAGACCAAAAACTATGTGAACAGATTCACTAGTCCGATTTATTATCTTTCCTGCCAGCTGTTCAAGGTTGTCAATGATTAAAGGAAAGAGAGAAAGCGACTGCCATTTGTTCCGCTATCCACTGGCTCTCCCGCCGCCTTCACTACGCTGTTGGGTATGGTGGGGCAATATCAAACCATGGCTGCCCATTCTTCTCCCTACCAAGAATCAGGTGCTTTCACTTATTTTAGTCAATATAATGTTGAACTTCAATGAAATTATACTTAATTTGGGGTGTTTATAATAATTATTAATTAGTATCCTAATTTTTCTTTTGCTTGGAATAAAATTTAAAAAAAAATCCAACTGTCCTTAGCTGTCAACACGAACACTACAAATGTAACATGGCCTGTCTCCAAACACACAAGTATTGGGATCTCCCAGTGAAACAGTACTGAACTTTGAAATGAAAAGTTAGTTTAGTTTTAAGCTCTAATAATTGATATCAAAATATTATTGAAATCAGTGGAGTGGTTTATACGAATAAGAAGTAGACCTACCTAGGACCTGTTTTTTGGTCTTTGGATAGCAGTTTTGAATCATAACGTATTTTACTACGTGCAGTTTATTTTTACTGTAAATACTTTGTTTATTGGTGCTCAGGTGTATTTAGACTATATTTATATCATCAATTGAACCAGAGTGGAGTGCATCTACCTATTAGTTTTCTCTTAAATTCTGATGTTTAATCTTTGCATAATTCAATTAAATTTTCAACCCTAATTCACTATACCGTTGATAGTGGTAAACGATCTCCAGCTGAACACCATCACTCAGCAAGTCATAGACACCTCAATTTCAATCAACTGAATCCCAATAGCTTGGCATGTTATTTATGCATGTAGCCTGTATAATTTTTAATTCGCTTCGCTTCCGCTTAGTATGGTTGTTTGACGAGTGTAATTATCTCGTTTCTTGTTGCATCCTCGCTACTTTGGAGCATAGCCCGTGAGGTTGATCATTCCAACCTGCTGACAAACATCAACTTACTTTTGCATTTAATGATTACATAATTTACTCATGTTTTAGAAATTATTGCTTAGTGTTTGCCAGTCCATTTATTTTCAACATATTCAATTTAGGTGTTATATAAAAGCACACTTTCAGTGGTGAACTGAGTAGCCTACTGATTTGTGAGCTGTTTGCCTTTCTCATTGTTGCATTTCACAAAGTATATTTATTGGAGGTATAAAATACAAGTTTTCTCTTGGCCACAGCCCCTCTTGATCACCCACAATCTTCTCCTTTCACACCGTAAATCTGGCCATTGGTATTATGGATTGATATGCAGATGTATCTTATGGTGAACTGAGTGGCTCATAGTTGCATTTGCGGTTCGTCTCTTTCTACACGGCTCACCGCTCATATATTATTTATACAGTTTTCTACCCAACCATTTACTATCTTCGCCCACCCAGGCTCCTGATTGGTCCAATCTCACTGGTTCCGGACGCTTCTATCTGTACCTTGTGCATGAAAAAGGTTCTATCACGGGGAAAAGGGCCTTCAAACGCGAGTCCTAAATGGGTAAGATGGTTTCCACGCCGCTTGTGTTAATGGCCGTCCGACTCGGAATACCGGAAACTCTCGGCCGATAACAATAAAAAAATGGGTTTTGTAACAGATACGATTGTGTAGAACTCCTACAATCACCACACTAAAACTACCTAATTAAGAAACTTTGAAGACTGTATCGTTCACAGATGGAGTCCATTAATTGCCCGAACGTTGGTAATTTAAAACTGCTTTATATCTACTGACATTACCTCTATTAAGAACCAACTTGACCCAGGTCAGTGACAGTATAAAAACCCATGTTTGGAGCCCCCGCATCTGCGACTCAGAAGACAGAATGTGTCTAGTCCATTGGAGGACCAGTCAAAGATCTCAAAAATATTGAATACACCCACCCAAATGTTTTGAATAAATGTCGTTGAAGAGAATTCAACCGACCGGGAACGTCCGTTTCTCCTAGCATACATAATTTATCTATAATCTCCCCGAGAGTTTGAGCAGATACAGTTTCCCTGCCAGAATATGAGGCATGACAACCTTCTCATATCAACAGCTTGACCTCACCACTCTGGCGATTTCCGAGCTTGAATTATTCCTTCAAGTCCATATCGTATTGGCCGCCCATCAAAAGGCAAATCCAGACCTCTTAAGTTCATCCTTCGGGAATTCTCAGCACCGTCATTGACTTTTTGGTAAAACATTTGATAGAAGCTAAGCTCAAGAGACCTAAGTCCCCGATCTGGCATGACACTATGTCCCCCCCTCCCCCCCCCCAACGTGGAACCGCACTCCACCGCCCGAAGGAAAATACCTAAACGAGTTAAGAGGCCACCTTAAAAAGCAATAAACCGTGAAGGTGGGAGTACTGATTTGACCCATAAAATTTCTCAACTGCATTCCAAAGATTGTTATACAAAATGGCGCCAAAAAACGGACTAATTCTCGGAATCTGATAAAACTAATTATTTGTACACTTCTATCAGAATGTGAATGTGCTTGCGCTCCAAATTAACTGAGTTGCGGAATGCTGTCGCCGCTTGCGTCTATTGACATCATTAATCTTAACAGAAACAATATTTGTCCACCGGAACATTGCTGATAACGAACTGGAGTTTTCCGGGTTTCAAATGATTTTTCGGAGGGATAGATCTCTGCCTATACTAGTTCTAAGAAGAGTGGCGGCGGCGCGTCCTAGTTCTACCAGTCAGATCTTCATATTAGCACCAGCAACCTCCTCTGTCGCTGATGTGGAGTCTCTATTCCCTTGTCTATTTCTACAGTATACTTCCCCTCATTTTAGGTCTGCGGCGTATACATTCCGCCTCAAGCAGCCTGCTTACAGTAATATGAACGTTTGCTGATGTATCCTGTTTGACGAAGTTCCCTCTCTTCCCTGTCCCACTTCTATGCTGTTTTCTTTATGCTTGTGATTTCAACCTTCCTGATGTGAACTGGACTGGACTGCTTCCGTGTCCTATTTCTACAAGTGGCGGCTCTCAACATAATGATAGATATGGCAACTGGTTTTGAATGGACCCAGTGCAATCAAGATCTCAAACGTGCGAAATAGTCCAATCTCATGATCTCGATTTTCTCTACGGACCGCACTCACTTGATGTTATGCCAGCCCCTGGATCTCCCTTCTAGACCCGAGAAACCTGTCTCACCCCAACCCAGGCCTCTGCATTGTGGAGTCTGTCTACCCACAATGTTGCCTCCGGCCCACCGCTACTTACCTACAACTTTCTGCAATTGTGATATCGAATCAAAACTCTAGAAAACTCAATTTACCCTCCTTGGGGCCCTGTTGCCTTCCAACCCCCTGATATTAGTTAAATACTTTGAGCTTATGATGGAACCTATAAGAAGAAACTGTTCTTGAATATATACACCCACTAAGAAGCATCTGGCAAGAATCCTGCTTTTCCCATGCTGGATGTCCTCCTGAACTTAAGCAACTTAGTTGTAAAGAAAAAACTTGCTCATAAAAAATACAAAGCTACCTCGAACCCAACCCATTATCAACGAAATTTAATAATCTAGAGAATCTGCATGCAAGAGCTTTAGAGTGGAAGATGCTACTCTTAACTACATTGCTAATGTTAACTAGCATGGATACCATCTGCAACATTAAATCTTTCTGGAGCTTCATTACACTCCTTGAAGATTTCCGTCCCAATCTACTACTGATTCGTACCATCTTGACAGGCGCAGCTCGAATCATCCTCCGGAGGGGATCTGTAACCTCTTTGCTAATCACTTTTCTTCAGTCTTTACAAATGATGTCGGCCCCCGCTCGCCCGGACTAAACTATACTGAATTCAATGAATCTGTTTAACCTACTCCGAATGTGTGCTCCGTCCGAGTCAGATGTTGAGAGGAAGTTGGCTGTCTCTGGATCCATACAAGGGGACCTTGGTCACCCCGATTCTATCCCCCCCTATTGTACCTTAAACACTGCTGGTACTTTACTTGCTGCCCTCATTTGGACTGTTTTTTGTTCAAACGGTTTTTCTGAAGATTGGCACCTTTTTCCCCGACTGTTTGAAAACTAGTTTTGTGTCCCAACCCACAAATTCCTCTGATAAATTTTCCTCGGATGTTAAGAATTAATAGACCAATATAGTTATTCAACCAGCGCTGGGCAAGTGTCCTTTGAAGCCTTGGTCCTTGATCGAATCAGTTTCAGCTGCAAAAGTCTCCTAAACTCCGAACAGGCATGGGTTTTCCACGGGGAAGATCAATTACTACTACGAATCTTGTTCTATACGACCCGATTATATTCGATCTTCCATCAGCGCCGTCTATCAGGTTGATAGTATCTACTTGGAACCTTTGGCAAAGCCTTCGAACAAGCCGTGGAGTCATCGTCATCTGGTTGCCGTAAACTACGTGCCTATGGGTTTATGGGCAGCCTCCTACACGTTCTGGCTTTCATTCATACCTTACCGGATCGAATTTTAATGGTTGAAGATCTTCCCGGGTGGTTTTTCCCAGCCCTTTCATGCTTCATCGGTGTCCCCCAAGGTTCACACATCTCGGCCCCCTTTCTCTTTTGCAATCCTTTCTCAAGCGACAATCACCAAATGTAATCATGTTCGTGACTACCTTAATGTTTGCTTGATGGATATAAAAATCTTTACTTCTGTTAGTTCCATTGATGACCTGCCACAGACTTTCAGGTCAGTCTGCGTAGGTATCTACCTGATTGGTGTGGTTGGAACAGTCATGAAACTTAATAATTAAGAAATGTTCCACGCCATAATCCTTTCAATCGTTCCGCTGGATATAATATCACACTTTGAGTACGTCGCCCTTGATGGGTTCAGTCGTTGGAGAGAGCTTATTTCCACGACGCACCTCCAGTGATTTAAGGTGTGTATCCTGTCTGCCAACCTGAGCCCAAAATTGCACTCACATATAACACAATCATTGAATCAGAGGCTTCCTACCGGATGCTCGGGATTTGTTAATCAGGACTCTCAAGAAGGGGACTTATGCATCGAAGCAACTGAAAACAGGTGGTATTGGTGATAGCCTTGGTGAGATCTGTATTGGAGTTTGGGCAGTTGTAGTGTGGTCCACCTTATCAACTAGATTCAAAGACTGCATGCGAATTCAGGATAGGTTCTTGTTTGCGTGTGGGTCGGGGTACAGATTGGGGTTTCGAGTTATTTGTGTAGGATGTGTCCGGGGGTGCGTGCCTGTGGAAAGAGTTTCTCGGGACGACTCATGAATCCCTCTCATTGTGAGAAATGACAGTGGTGCCCGACCCTGACCTGACAGTTTCTTGAGCAAGAGGGTTGCTTTGTTGGTGATACTGGGGCGAACTGTCGCCTGCCTTGCTTCGCTTGATCAAAGCATCAGAGGTTCCCAGCCGGACTCAGCTCCGCGGACTTCTTTCTGCCGTCCCCTCATGTATCTAGCTACCAACTCATGAATTGTAAACAGCGAGTCATCCCTCTGTCTGCACGAGGGCTTTGGACTGAAACTCTGGTCTCCGCGAATCTATGTATTTCTTCCTACGACATAGCCACTTATAGTCTGAGTGTGTGCTTTATTCCTATATCCTTAACGAGACACTGACCTTTCGAAATCTATTGCGAAATTCTTTAAACAAATCGAAATACTAAACAACAGGCGGCAATTTAAACTGGATTTCGCGGTTGTATTTGTCTCCATTAACAATGGAGCTCACTATCATGTGTCCTTTTAATTGTTTAATTGTATTGTATTTATATTTAATCGTTCCTACTTAGGCTATTGTGTATTCGTCGCATCTTCTGTTATTAATTTATTTAAATTGTTACTGTATTTATCTTTTTCCGGTAAGCATGATTGCAAGTTTGTTATCGGTATTTAATAAGTAGTTTACTAGTCATGTATTGTTAATTTTTTCCATAGTCTATTAGTGATGTATCCGTTGACTATGCATTATGTTGTTATCATCAAATTGTTTTCTGTTTCTGGTTCTTGGTGTTTACTCATATATCTAGTTCACTGTTATTTTTCAATTCAAGGGATCTAGACCTTTTTACTGATACGAGAATTTTGTTAATGTTATCTTATTTAGGATGTTTTCGTTGTCTCGTATCTTTATGTTTGTAATCTAATTTGTAATTCGTTTCTGGTAATTTAGTGGTCATTCACTCTATCCAGTTTGTTATTTTCATTAAGTATCTAGCTTATTTTACTATTACAATCTTGTTAATATTATCTTAATTATACTATTTATCCATATGTTGTTAATTGTATGTCCATGATGGCTTTTATTTTTATTATTGCTAGGACAGCTATCTTGCAAAACTGTGTTATAGTTTTTGTTAAATATGGGCCCGTATTGCCGTGAAATAAATAAATAACACGTTCTCCTTCCGCTTACCAAACTGTTCAACAAGTTGTTATACATGTACTTATCAAATATTATTATCATAATCAACTTATTTTGCTTTTTTGTCTAAATAGTGAGTATAGGTTGTAGAGTCACATAACTACTAACATCTTAACATTGCTTAATAGTAATATCAATAAATTTTTTTTAAATACAATGAACATACTCTAATTAATAATATAATATAAACACTAGTTTGGATTCCTACGAGGGAAGGAAGAAGTCAAGGTACAGGTAATTCTTTATAGGTTAAGGTTACTGCTTACATGGATATTAGTGGAAGCCAAAATGCTAAGCAAAAAATGAAATATAAATACTGGAAGAAGAAGCTTTTTTCCCACAGTTTTAAAACAGTCTTATCTTTTTAGGAAGGAAGTGCGCTCTAAATTGCGCACCCTGTAGTCTAATAAAATGGCAACTACACTGGTGTTTGTGTGCTCAAAACATGAACAGACATACATCGCCTCACAACGCGTGGGACAAGGGTGAAGCTCTAACAGTTAAAACAATCACGCGATTGTAAGGACTGTATGGTCCAACCGCCTAGTTATTGGACGAGGGTGGCTGACCTCACTTTTCTGCAGGCGCTAAGGACAGTTTAGTCCACGGGTGTCGTGCGTGGACTAACTGTTCGCTACTTTACAAAACTGACCTGGCCGTGCAATTAATTTATTTCTAAACCTCCTGCTCATTCTTCATTCTGTGGAAGAATGTGAGTGATACTTCCACTACACACCCTATCCTCATTGTTACGCACAGCGTACTGCTTAAGGCAGTAACATTATAAACAACAGCTTACTCAACACCAAAACTCAAGGTATTACATATGAAAGTTTGATGTGCTATATTGGTAAATTAAAATTTGAACGAATTCCATACATCACTAACATTATTATCCTGTGTAATAAGTTCCGACAATATCCTAATGAGTGGATAAACCATCTACAGTAAGTTTGTTTTAATTATACTTTATAACATTATACATTATTGTCTATACCTTACTGTTCCTTATACCATTATAGTCCATCATTTAGTATAAATACTATTGGAAATATAAAAAACTGCGAGTAGACCACGTTCACTCATTTTATTTAACTTTATTTACTTTAACGGACAGCCCCAGCAACCCATTTTTAACTAAAATATAGTAAAAAGTTTAACAATGGCTTAATATAGATAAGCTGCAAACATCAGAACAGTAATATTAACAAATGTACTGTAGTAATGATAATAGATACAAAACAACCTAAGATGAATTAAATACATGTAAGGATGGCCAAAAGACCAAATGAAGTGTAAGCAAACAATAAAAGGTAACAATAATAAAACTATGAAAAAATAAACATGATGACTAACAGACCAACAAGCAAATAAAATATGAAATGAGCTAAAAATGATCAACTATGAAGAAATAAAAACAAAACCCTAGAATATCAACAAAACGAAAGAGAGAAAAAAACACAACATTTAAACATTATAATAAAATAACAATTGATAAAATAAATTTATGAACAATGAAACATAAATAAATAACAAATGAACAATTGGTACTAATGAGCAGTGCAAGCAAGCAGAACATAGATATGAATCCAATAAATTTTAAACCAGCGATTAAGGACAAATTAGTTAATATACTGTTTTATAAAAAAGATAGAAATAAAATACGTATTAAACAGTAAGAAGCGTTAAATAAAGTGATTTACAAGCAATAAAGACATCTAAAAATAATAATAAATTAATAGTAATAAACAAATAAAGTACTATACGAACAATAAAAAAACAATGCAATATTTTACATTGAGCCTTCCTTACTTAATCTTCCATGGAGAGCCCGTTTGTATAATCTGTCCTCTTAAACGATACAGCACCGGTGTTTAAAAATGTCTAGTTTCCAGTGGTAGGGAGGGTATTCCGCAAGCGTCTGGATCCGAACCATCGTGCTCGTTTCTTTTTCCGTAGTTTGGTAAGAATAAAGCCAGTCTTGCCAAACAGGTCACTCGATCTTGTACTGGCAGGAAACGTGGAACCTTACCTCGCTACCAGTAGCTGAGGGCAGTTGAGATCACCATTAACCAACTTATATTAAAAACACCAGATCAATAAATTCTTCTCCTCAAAGCAAGTGGTTGAAGGAAAGTTCAGCCGCCCAAAAGAGTTTACAGGGACATTAGCATAACGATGACCCTCAGGCGATAACCAAACTAAGCGATGAAACGAGACTGAAATCGATTGGGAAGTCTGTCCTTGGAGATATTGGTGTGATATAGGAGAACCACACAACTGGTGCAAGTATTCCAAGTGAGATCCCCTAACAAGGCAAAAAATATAGAGTCTTTAATAACGCCAAAGGAGCCGTGGAAAAAACGTGAGTACCTGATTATCATGCCGAGGTTCCTATTTGCTTTGCTACAAATTTGATTCCAGCGTGAATCTTTCAGAACTCAGAGAAGGGCAGCACCACGATCACAACCTAGGTCGTCTAATTCTCGCTTGTTCTTATTTGAGAACTACATCCACCCAACTGATTAATCATGGAAACGAGGAGATGTTATCATGTGAAAGGTGATAACGGAGCAATTTCGTTGAGTTTTTAAAGACATGCCAGTTATCAGAGCAAACCATTTCTCAACAGCCTTTATACTTCGCTGAAGGATATCAAAGTCGCATACCAGATTATGATTTCAGAGTAAAGTTTAAATATCGTCAGCAAAACAATAAGGTGAATTGGCAGGAACTACGTCAGATATATTATTGATGAAAATAGATTAAATAATACGGGACCCAAGTGCGAACCCTGAGGGACTCCTGAAATCTGCACACGAACTAATTGTGAGAAAAGAAGAAAGAATTTCACCATTAGCTTTGTGATTTTGAAGGTATGATGTAAAACCACTCTAAAAGAAGGGCCATGGACGCCATATGCAGAGTAGCCATATAAGACAGATGCAAGTTGAACTGACTCTGTCAAAAGCCTTGAGAAGTCCAGAAAAATTGCAATCAACCTGTTTCCGTCTTGAGAAAGGAATGAGATAATGTCGGACTGGAAGACTACTAAGCCTTCGTTGCTCGCCCGATTTTCCAGGCGAAAACCCCATGTTTGATGGGAAAGATATACACCTTTGCAGTAGGGGAGAACACTCTTAGAAAGCACCAATCTCTCCAAAGACTTTGGAGATCACTGACTGGAACAGCAATAGGTCTATAATTGGTAACTTCAGAGTGCGTAGTCCCGGATTATAGTGTATGGTACAACATAGCTTTTTTTAAGAACGGTCAGGAAAAACACCACTTGGATACTGATTTGTTGAAGAGCTCACTGGAGCGGACCAGATAAAAGGAAGGTGGTAATACTTCAGGACACCAGAGGTATCAATGTCAGGCCCGGAGCCTTTATTTACGTTAGATTGGAGAAGCTCCTTTTCTGACTTCACCGTTCACCAAAAAATACAATGAGAGATAACATTTTGCACAGAGTCGACAGCTGTCTAAACTAGTAGGAGGTTGTTGTTGAGACGTGAACACCGAGGAGAAGAAATCAGCAACCATTTCGATCATTGTTTCATTCTACACACAGGTCGATGAAGTGCCATTATAAACCAGAGTCTGACGGAGTTCCATGTGGTTCTTCTTTAACCCATCAACGAAGCTTCCAGAAAACCTGTTGGGGATTTAGAAGGAAGGATATTTTTTGGACATGGTTTATGTAATTGTCCGAAAGCATTCTTGAGAAAGCCGTTTATCCAATTGTTTGTATTTAACCTGGTGCGAAGGAGTAAGAATAGTAGTGTGCATCTCATTCAAAGTTCTCTTATATTGTAAGTGAAGTCGTTTCTTTTCAGTTACCGAGTCTCTTCAACTCCCCGGACTGAATCACCAAGACGGTGGGAATGATGATCCGACTTTTAATCAACAGGTGTATGTTTTTAAAAGACAGAGGATTTTTAACGTTTTTCAGCACAGGTTAGAGAATTGCATGTTTTACGTCCATCAGGTGAAAAAGGAGTTTTTTGTAACAAACACGCGGGATAGTTCATGCTGCAGTTTCTTGATAGACATTTATAAGGTTACCATTTCAATTGAAGTTATGGACGTAGGAAGTCCCTGCTGCCAGTCTGTGGGAACGGAAAGGAAGAGCAATCCTAAGAGCAGGGTGATGTAACATCCTCAGGTACCAGTGGCTCATCATCCCCCTGGAGACAAACAGTGTGGTATATCCTGAGGAAAGGATGACGTCCTAGTGAATTAACAACCAAACGAGTCGTTTATTTTCAATGAGATTTACTATTGAGTTAAATCAAGAGTAGAAGTTAAGAATCGCTCAAGGCTCTCGCTGGACCGGAACGGAGAATTAGTCCGAGGGAAAAGTGCTCCAATCCAATTTTCAGGTAGGTTCAATCACCCATAAGTAGCACTCGAGAGAAGGAATCCAAACCGTGACAGACTCTCTTCTATTGACGGTGACGTATGTTACTCTGTAAGAATTAACAGATGCGTTCCATGGAGGGATGTATAACAACGCCTGCTAGACGTAACTTTTACACCAAGCCTGAAGTTTGAAGTTCCGTTACTCTGAGATTAGGGTTTGCTCGACGAGATGCTGTAAGAGATGGGCGTAACGCAGAGAAGGATAACAACACTTGAATCTGCCAACAGACAACCTTCCCGCCGCTGGCCCTTGACACAAGATTTCGTAGGATCTGTCACCACTAGCGAAATACGTTATACAGAAGAAAACCCCCAGCTTCGGCAATCGACTAATGTACTTGGGATAAGATTGTGTCTCAGTGAGGAGCAATGAATGTCAAAATCAGGTTGTGGAGAGGGGGGAAAAGACTTAAGTTATTTAGTTTACTCATCCGAAGGCCCATTTACATTTTGATAGTAAACTGTTAGTTTTTTGGTTGTCCGCCTTTACTATAGTTTTTTTTGAGTTTATTTTTTAACTATTTTACTGGGTAACCCCCGCACTCAAGTACTTAATTGTAATGCCAGGTTTCTCTCCATTTCCGCAACCGCTCCTGCATCAAGTTCCTTTGCGCAGAGGCAGTAAGAGTGGCTTCTCTCATTTTGGGGTGGCGGTCGCGGGAGACTGAACACATGTATCCATAGAGGGATTCAGCCAGGGACACTTTGTCCCCCGGAAAAATTTCTTCAATAAAGAATGAGAAACCTCATTCTGGGAGCCCAGAACAATTTTTTTAGTGGGCGATGCCCCTCGAATTAGATTTCTATGCCCAACTCTGTGATAGGAAGAAACTGAGTGGGCCTGAAAATTTACAGCATCAAAGACAGTGCATAATCCTCTTTCAGTCCATCTTCCTTTTTTCCAAAGGTAGTGACTTGGATGCATATTCTGGAATAGCGTACATAAGGATGTTTTTGGTCCTACCAGCTCTAATCATAAACTTCAGCGACAAACCAGCCGGTCCAAGGAAGGACGTGGCAGGAAGTACTATTTTTCAATTTTATTTAACCTAGTAGATGTTTTGTGACAATACGTTGTGACTTTACGTCAGCTATATTGAATTCTCAGCTGCCAAGCAGATTTTTCTCAATCACCTCCACCTTACCTGAGGCTCCAATACAGATTAAGCTAGCTCTTATTGTAGTAAATTCTCGGTTTTTATTCCAACAATATCTTTAGATTATATCGTCTATCTTTTTAACCTTGGCCTAAGAGATCGTCCAATTTGGTTCCAATACAGCTTTGACATATGGGGAAGACAGCAACCTGAAAGGCTGATTAGATTGCCCCAAGCAATCCAGTTCTAGCGCAATAGCCATTTATTTTTCGTATCGGCACATTTTACTTTGATATTCAGCTTTTGACATTTTAGAATACATTCCCTAGTGGAACCAGCCCGCTGGCAGTCACCATCACAACCAATCCCCTCTTCGGTGCCCAACACCAGCTTTACAACAGACAGGCAAGAATCAGACATAATGGATATTATAAATAGCTCAGTTAACAATGCTTTATCAGTAGCCACTCGATCCACCACTGATGTAAGCACTGTTGTTTAGTGCAGGAATTTTGCTAATACCATTACTTAAATTAAATAATAAATTAAGAATAAAATATGCAGGTTGCTAGAATAAAATTAATACATTTCACATGCAAAATAATACTTTAAAGCTGCATGCATAAAATGGCCGAACCAGCTATAAATAGGTAAATTGATACTTCAGCTGTCCATGATTTGAATGGGAAGTTGGTGAGTTTGTTAAATCGTCTGCAAGTTTGTACTGTAATCCCAAGATAGGCTTTGCAGTTTAAACCTTTACAAGAATTTTATCCAATGCGAATGTTAGTTTAGAAACAATATATAGTTAAAACCTCAATCAGATTCTGTATGATGCAATAAAACAAATTCAGGGACAACTGTGGGGGGGTGTATCCAACAATAGCAAATAAACACAAATTAAAAACCACTAGCAAAAATTCTTTATTAATTCAAACAGCCATCCAAAGACGTTTTTGGAGGCTCATTTGGATATACTCAATAGTACAATTCCTCATGTTAAGTGTAATCTAGTAATTTGTTTTCGTAAATTTTCTCTTGGTTTTCTATCCATTAAATCATGTAAATAATATGGGAACCAGTTACTTGCCTAAACATCCACTTTAGTGACACTTAATGTAAAATTTCATGCAGTAAAAACTTAATAAAATATTAAAAGAAGGCATATTATTAATCAAGATAAACAGCAGCGATAGCATAAATGTCATTCCTTACCAGTTATAAATACACAAATAATTTTAAGTACACTAAAGCTTCCAAACTATTTTAAATTCAAAACTGGGTTTGATTTATTGATTATACGGGAACTAAAGTGACTACAAAACTCAATAGCTCAATTTTTAATTCATAAAGCACACGTTGTTAATATAATTTGTACGTAAAGAATAAAATGGCGCTTTAGCTCAGGCTTGAACTGTATTAATATTTTCAAA
>NW_025785501.1:0-20443 GCF_021130785.1 Homalodisca vitripennis
AGCATACTTGTTAAACAAGTTACAATTTTATTCCCCCCCTCCTACAAACAATATGAAAGTTTGTCTCCAACAATAATATGGTAATTATTATGTATTTAACATCATTTTCAAAGGCTAACATCTTCAGTTTTATTATAGAAAATGTGAGCTTACCCCTCCCCCGCAAAAAAAAAATCAGGAAGATTTCAATAACTAGAGAAAAGTCTGTAAACTAGAGAAATTGAGTGAAATGATTTTATTGGTTTCATGGTTCTACATGTCTTTTCTTTTACTTATTAAATCTGTGGGCTATATGTTTAAAACGTTTATGGTAAAGAGATCTTTCCCAAGATGGCTTTATTTCCCCTTAACTGAATGGATTAACATAAAAGTTAAAAATTTTAATTCGGCTGCCATGAGCCACGGAGAGAAGATTAACCTTTTTGAATAGCCCCAGGTATTATGCACTCTCCCTTATTGTGTTGAGAAACATTCCAAAAATTTGTTGAGACCAAAAACATTATAATTAACCGTCAATTACTCAAACACAGAAAATCACATGGTCAGTACTGCAACACTTCATTAACCTCTAAATTAAAACAAAATTCTTATTCCAAGTGTTCTTTAATTTTAACAGAGAATTGTTTTGATATTTTTTTAATAATCAAATTGACTTTAAAGGAACTCATTAAAATATCCAAATACTCCTAAATCGGATTGATTGGATAAAAAATCGGTAGTTAACACGATCAATCTACACACGGGCTATGTGTAAGGAGCTAGCAAGGTTTTAAACCATTATAGCTGCAAAATCAACTTTAAAATAATTAATTTTATTACTATAATCAATATAATCTAAATATAAAATATTTTTGGTCCCATTAGTTTTGACGGTAATCATAAGATCTCACAACAAGAATTTTATTGGCCCCCTCTTTCACTTTTCCATGTATTGAGGGGGGGGGGGGGGGGGGTGGGGGGGGGGGGGGGGGGAGGGGGACTCTGATTAAATTGTTGCAAAGAATTCAATGTAAATACATGCTCAAAAACCATTAACATAATAGTACTCAATTATTACATAATATTTATTCACCTATTCACTAATATGCATTACCTCTAATATTTATCCACATTTTAATCTTCAGACGCTTTATTTAAGACCTGGTTTAAACACCTGTTAAAATTTAACCAACTTTAAATTTCTGTAATTCATGTGGTAAGGATAAAAATATCCTTTTCTTGTCCTCAAAGAGAGGGCAATCTTAAAAGCGATATGAGTTTAGGAATTAAAAAAAAAATTCTCCCTTAATTTTTTATGTGCATTCTTTGAAGTACAAGCAAAAACTTCAGAACATTTCAAGTAACAGGGGCGGCCTTCCATTATATTTAGCTCTAGTAGATTGTTTGCAGGTCACTAGTAAATATCCAGAGAAAAAAAAACCCCTATATTAGGGAAGAATACAAAATTACCGTCGGAAGAAATGATTTTAATATGTAAGGAAAAATATAACTCTCTGAAAGTTCCGAAATGAGCTATCTTGATTTTTATTAGGAATAATACGTGTGGTAAAGAGAACTATAGGTACCAGTAAAAAACATCGATCCTGACTGAAAATACAAAAACCGTGGTAACCCGATTGTGAAAGGTAGGCAGTCAGCCATCCATCTGATTGATGGGCCACGAACAGCTCTGTTTTTCCGGCGCCTTCTTTTTTTCAAACCGAAGGCTCGTGTTAAAAGCCGTATCCGGTTTATTTTCCTCTCAATTAGTCCCGACTGATTCATTTTATTACTTCTTTAAAGTAATTAATCAAATAAAATCTAATATTAGTAAAATATTTACTTTTGCGTAGAATAAACGGACCAAACGACAAATAGCTAAATTAAAAATCTTAATTTGATGCTGTGGTTCACTAATAAGAGCATAGTTGTGAACATGTGTATAGTTGTGACATTTTGTAGAGTTTGTGGTACCAATTTGTATGAGTTTGATGACAGTTTGTATAGTTGTTAGACATTGTTTAGTTTGTGACATTGTATATGTTTGTGGACATTAGTAGAGTTGTGACCATTTGTATAGTTGTGATATTGTACAGGTTGTAAGTCGGCTTAAGAGAAAAGTTTACCTCAAAGTGGCTAACCTCAAACCGAATTATGGTAACAAATATAAGCTTGATAACTTAAATGTATGATTTTTGTAACACAAGTAGATAGTTTCAATGTATTCTCGAGATATTCTTTATATGTGTAAAGACAGACCAAACAAAAGGAACAAAAACGTGGAGATTTTGCGATTGCAACAAATTGTAAAATAGTGTGTTGAGATATGTGTGATGTACAATATATCTCCATTTATGTAAGTAATAAATCATTTTGTTTGAAAAACAATGGTTTTAGATACACAAAACAGTGCCTAGTCCAACGTGTTTTTGCCAATCTGATTTGTCTACCATACATTTTTTGACCTTATAAAAAAGTAACAGTAAATCAAATAAGATGTTGGATAATAAGCGTTAATGTATTACAACTTTCCATTAGATAGTAATGGACTCGTTGTATAACTGTGGTATAGCAACCATATTTAAGCTCGTGGTAGGTCTCTGTTTTTTGTTAACAAAGTAAATCGTAATCAAAATAATTGAATAAGATACAGGGATTTTGAGCAGTAGTATGTATTACTTCGTCTTGGATAAAGAAATAAACATTTTCCTTGTAGTATATATATATCCCTATTTTTCTACAATATAAGGAATTGGTCAAGTACAATAATTCCCCATGAAAATAATTCTATTTTTTTAAAATACTTGTATTTACTACTTTGAAATTAAAAAAACTTTTTTCGTTAAATTCTAGTTTATTCTGTAATTTATTTTTCCTAGAACAAGGTTAGATGATTGTATTAAATTAAAAACAAATCTTATAATTTCCTTAATAAAAATTCGAAAGTACGTTCTAATTTATTCAACAACGAAGATTACAGAACGTCTTATAGTAATTAATTGGACAACCGTAATAATGTTTGACATTTTACAAACATAGATACTTTAGGCTAGTCAGGTAACTACTTTTGGTACATTTATTACTGTTTCCCTGTTTTCACTGATTATATATAGAAAATAAAGAGTGTTTCATTAGATGAGTTCGAGTGTCAAAACAGTAGTTAAAAAAACCCAATCAACTTTTTCACCAATTGTTTTTATTTTCCGTCCCTTTAAAAAACGTTTTCTTGACGAATCCAGGAAATCAGGAACTCGCGGGACTTCATCATCTAACTGTGGACTTTCCCTCTTAGTTCAAAGCTTAATAATAGAAATTTTTTGAATTAGAACCTTGTGTATGGTCCTAAGCTGGATTTGAGCTATGCTACTACTATTTAAAAAACCTTTAATCTCATAAGTATATCCGAAATATTATCCCTGTTTGGTGCTGTGGAGGCGGTAAAAGAATGGCGGTTTGGTTGTTATTTAAAATCGTTAAAAATAAATACAAAAGTTAAGTTTTTCTTCGTCAAATCAAACACCAGACGCACTGTTTTTGATTGCCTTTTCAGGCTTCTACATTTTTAAACAACTACCTTAAAGGCAAGTAGAAAACGTTTTCTTATTTTGAAGTTTCAATCAACATAGAAAATAAGCAGATTAAGCCTACTTTCGACTTCCAATAAAGAAGGATTATTGTTTAACCTTCGAAACTCATTATCTCAAGGATTTGAAAGAGCTAGATCCATACAGTAACCTTATTGTTTTGTTTTGGAAACAATCTATTCTCTTCCCATCAGGTTGGCTACTGAAAAAACTCTATTTCCTTATAAAAATAAATAACACAAAACATTATTGAAGTACTTTTTAAAAATAATTTTTGTAAATCTAGGAAGTAATTTTGAAGTTGTAAGAAAAAACAATAGCTTTGTATTAAAACAATGATGAAACCTACTCATTACAAATGCATATTTTTTTAAAATTAATGTGAATAATGAAGATTGAGAAAAAAAAATCTAGCGTGGTTGCAAAACGCAAAAAAGCAACAAAATATACTCTTTAGTTTCTTAAGATTTATTTTAACTTGAGAGACATTGATCACTGTATAAATATTTGTATATATCCAGTAGAGTACAGAGTTTTTTAGTATTTATAATATTCAGTAGAAAGACTATTTAATAGCCTGTTAGAAATAGTTTAGGCATTCCCTATGCAAAACATCAATAACTAGTAAAGCTTGTGGCAGTTTACCCTTGGCACATAATCGGTCCGATTTAACGGTCGCTTCTCTTTGGTTGGAGAACATCGCGTGATCCCATTTTGTCCGCCTGTCCAAGAGCGTCCCCTTAAACGCCCCCAACATGTCAGTCGTACCCAGGAGCCGTATCATGGAAATGTGGGTCCGGGCCGCGGCCCACGTCCATCCAAAGCTCGCGCTTTGTTCTCCCTTGTGGCAGAGTCCCAGCGTGACCAAAGAAGAACATAGACTGGCAATCCGGGGCGCGCCGGCTGAAGCACCGGTAATCACACAGAGTGGTGGGGATGGGCAGTGGATGAGTCACTCCACTACCGGAGCGTCCGTGTGGGCAGGAAGGGCTCAGGTATCTTTCGTTGTTTGCTTTTGCTTGCCACCGGATTATAAAATTTATATTATTGGAAGTTGTGAATGGTTTTTTAAGAATGGATCAAGCTAAAATATACTTCGCTGGAAATTTTGTGTACATTTTTATTTTCATTTGTAAGTAAGGAATATAATTACTGTAAATAACCTATTACTGTTAAACCTGTAATGAATGTTAGAAATCATTCATCTCTGGGATACATACTGTAACACCAAATAAAACAGTAAACATTTGATAGAACTGTAACATCACATAAAAAGTAAAACCTTAACTAGTTTAATGTTAGACATTTAAATTATTCCGTATTGTAAAAGGTTGAATATTGGTAGGCTTTAAAATCGTACATATAATAATTTCATTTTATTATGTACTTTGTGGTTTTTGAAACCACGCTACAACGATTAGTTGATTTAGATCAAATTTAGAATATATTATTCCCCATAATAAGTTAATTAATGTTTTATAGATTTTTGAGTATAAAAAAAAGGTTTTGAGCATTTAAACATTTAACCTATTTGCAGCGTATGGGAGGCGAGGCGGCTGGGTACGTGTTTTTGCGCCGTCATAGAAATTTTGTAATCTGCTTTTATTACCTCTCGTTCTTCCTCTGACAAAACTGGTTCACTCTAAGTCACAAAAATTTATGAAAAAAATCACTACGGTAAAATTTGGTTTTATTATCTCAAACTTTCTCGCAGACGAAACCTCGCTACTAACCTACGCCTGAACCAATAAAATGAAAAAAAAGTAAGCAAGCCCGAACTTCATTTATTTTCATGTTTCCAATCCGCCCAAAGCTCAATTTGGGTTTTTAATTAATGAATATTTTATTTTAATAATACTTGTAATAAACTATTTAAAATGTTTTTGATCTACTACATCATCAATATGGCCCGATAGTATAGAGACTAACAAAATTGTGAAATTTATCAAGTTTTTTATCCCAAGCTCCTAACTGTAATAATCCAACGGTGTTAATGAAAACGCGGCGAATTAAAAATGTATAGCTCGCCGCGAGCTGGTGCCCCGCCCGGGTTTTGTCACCAGAGTGGGTGTGGGTTGGCTTCAAACTGCCCGTAATGTTATTGGTAGTTTAGTAAGGGATTCTTCCCAGTCTATGGTTCTTTCTCTTCTTTGGTCGCTGGGCAGAGTAGTTGCCATCCTTGGGTCCTCGATGCCCAATTACGTAGCTTCTGTCCAGAAGTGACCGGGCCGCAGTCGTCTTACCCCTTTGTTCATCGTGGATGGTTTTACCCCTCTCAAAACTTGTTCCCACCCTGATGCCAGTGACGATTGTCAGTGAAAGTGACTCTTTCTCCCGTGCATCCTACTGCAGCCCCGGAAGCCCTGGACGAGTTGGAAGTGTCCCCCCCCCCCCTCGGACGAAGGTATACTCAAATGCATACTTTATACTTCATGTCTCACCCATTCCGTTATCTTCGAATGTAATTGTTTTTATTTGTGTCTTTCTCCATATAAAATTTTGGTTGTCCGAGTCAGGATCTCAAATTTCAAAATTTATGTATAGCTCTTTCCCCACGCAACAATGACCTATTAGTGGTTCATCCAGGCCATCTTTCTCTTGTTTACACAATTTATAGTTTTATTTTAGGCGACGCTCTTATATTCAGGGAGAGTGATAGCTTTTCAAATCTTCAAACCCGCACCTCTACCTCCTATTTTACGGCTAAGGCCAGGTTCCAGGCCAAACACTCCTATACCTCCAGCTTTTGAAATATAAGTATCATTATAATTTACTGTCTAAAATGTTGTGGAAACAGTCATATACTTTATAACAGTCAATAATTTGGTTTAGTATTTGTGGTAGATGTGTGTACATACAATTTAGTATTTTTTCATTATTTTTATCAAAAACAATTTTTGAAGAGACCAAAAATTAAAGTAATTTTAACAGTAAATAGTACAGATTTTTATTTGGAAAATTTCATGATCGTAATCATGGTTGTAAGCGATAATATAAATTAAAAAGACAGTAATTTTACATATATTTTTCTTTAAACTTTAAACACACATTTTATTTTTTTCTCTTTTTTGGCAGTGCTTCAGTATAATTCTTTAAATTAAATATAGTTTATAGATACGCAGAGTTGGTGTTGGCGTGATTTGAAAGTTCGCGAAACTTATAAAAACTGAAAGCAAACATTGCTCGACAAATAAAAGTCGTTTGTAGTTTTCAAAAGGCTTTATATAAACTTTTTCGAACGGCTAACCACATCCACTGGAGAAGTAACTTAGTTCTCTCCTTTGAACAATCAAGCTATGACGAGACTTATCAACTTACACGGTTTTCCTCTCAAAGGCTGCGACATTGCCGGCTTAAGTAGTTGATTTGGGAAGATTAGTGACAGAAGCCATTTTGTGACGTCAGCGACTATACGTTCTTAGATACTTAAAAGAGTACAGTTAAAGCAGAGTTATTAAAATATATAAATATGGAATAATTTTACCACCCGATACTTTTGTAATATTTTTAACACAACTTTTTTATTTTAAATTCCATAGTGATTAAAGTAATTAAAAGTACAAATTACGTTCTTTACTTCACAATTAAGTGAAGTTTTTTTCGCTCAATCACACTGGTTTAAAATAATATACAAAAAGAATCTTTTTGTAATTAAGGACAAAATTTGTATATTGTAATTACTTAAAATATTTTTGATAAAATGTTTTTAGTTTAAATCCTGGAACTTTAGTGTTAAATACCAGCATAAAAAAGCTGTTCGGTTAACAAATTGTCACAATAAATTTAACCTGGAAAAATTTCAATTTTTTAAATATACTTAGCTTAATTAATTAATCAAGGTAAAACCGTAACTGATTTATTGGATTTTGAGACTTTATAGATGCTATAATACACAACTAGAGGGTGCATTGTTTATGGTAAGATAAATTTTAGAGTTATGTTAATTACATCATAATTGATTTTACACATTTTCCCGTTTGGTTACACATACGGTTTTAAAGCCTCTTTTTGTGTATAAATCTGATGATAAAATTTTACTACCATAAGGACAGGATATCCAGTTGTAAAGATACAAGACCTTCCCCATATATTTACAAAAAATAAGCTTAAATATTAAATAGTTTTACTATATTGTTGCAACTTAAAACTATAAGTCTCGCGTATGTACACTTTAAAACTGTCAAAATACAAAGCAAATACTTTACTGGCACAACAAACACCATAAAGTTTTGTTACTACATAGAGCCAAGAGCACTACACAAGACATGTACCATGCACCCGCGAAGGTAAAATACGGAGAAAAATCAATGTCTGGCACTGTGGTATTGCGGCCCGTCAAGTGAAACAAAGAGGACAGGAGGGTGGGTATCGGGAGGAGAAGGGGGTAAAGCGTAGGCGTGTCTTCTAGCGATTTTAAGTTTCAGACCTCAGTCATGATATGTGTAAAAATTGTATTGGCTGAGGTTTGTTTGATTGTTAAAATTTTTTATGTTTCTTACGGTTTTCTTTTTTAAGGGGAGTCGGTTGAGGGTGATTCTCAGAAAAGTATACAGTTTGATGAATTAGCCTAAAAAACATCTACAAACAACGATAATTTTTTAAAGATTTTTTATAAATTAAACTATTTAAATATAACAAGAAATGCTTGAAGAATGAAAAAGTAATTTTATAATATATTAACATTTTTTCACCTGTCCACACTATGTGACAAGTCACTGGTGTGGACAGTCACCAATTGTATTTTCTCAAAGTAAAAGTAATTAATTACATGATATTCAATATTATTTTTTTAAATAATAAATCTATATGTAATTTTAGTAGTATAAATAAAACAAATAAGAAAGTATGATTGAAACAAAGTGAACTATATTACTATAATGCAACAATTTGTATGAGTATCTGGGTTGAGAGTCACTTGTGTGGACTTAACTGAAAAAAATAGGCAAAAAATTACTGCCTTCAAATCAAGCTGTAGTTTTTGTTTGAAAAAGGAGGGAAACTAGGTATTGTTCCCAGTGGCTAGTAAAACGGATCTGTTTTGAGTTAGTTGGAAGTTGTTTAGACGTTTCAAGTTGAAAATTGTGGAATAATCAAGCATACCTCATCACCTGTGTTACCACGGTTACTTTGCAGGTAAATAGAACTTCCTTGTCTTAAAAATGATTTTTTATTAGCTTTTACTGTAAACTAAAAGAAACCAACATATGCTGTCCACACAAGTGACTGAAATGTCCCATACCAGTGATTTCATATAACTACATGCCTTTTTATTTTATTTTATACATTATATTGAACTAAAAAGTTTTGTTATATTTTAAATATACTTTTCAGTTACTTAAATGTGGTGAAGTTTATAACTATTACAGAGATCTGATTGAAATCATTTACTATATCTTGCTATTATAATTTAGTGTTCAACCATCTGTAATATCCTATTTCTTTACATAATTTTTCTTTTCAAACTCTTTATACTATAGGGCTAATTTTAATTAACATCTCACTTTTCCATTTAATATTTATTTATTGGTTGGTATTTTTATAGGTTACTTCAAAGAAATCTGTAAAATGGCTAAGACAAAAGTTAAGAAGAAACCTAATGAAGCTTATTTTAGCTAGAAGGAGGTGGGAGCAAAAAAAAGATGAGCATGAGGAGAGCAAGAAGAAAAAATTAAAAAATGACCCCATTAAACATGAGGAAGAAAAGTTAAAAGAGAAGGGAACATTATAAAAAAATTAAAAAAAGAAGGACAAAATTAAGCTGATTCATGAAATGACCGAAAGGGAACAAAGAAAAATTAGACGGAGTTGGCGAAACCGTTCCCAAAAGTACAGGAATAGGCAAAAACATATGGAGGAGCAGCAACAGTTTTTAAAATTAAAACACTCCACCAGAAAGTCCACAGGTTATGGATGCAGAAGAAATACGTAGACCAAGCAGACAGAGTGAAAGTGGGAAAAAAAATTGCGAAGCGAAATAGAGAAAAAAAGAAATCAACAAATTAAAGAACTAAAAAGCGAAATTAAAGAAGGCAGAACAAAAGGTTAACAAATATAAAGTCAAGATTATCTAGGTTCAAACATCAAAGTAGGGCGGAAAAGTGTATAATTCATGATGACACGCCCAGAAAGGTTGTGGCAAGTTTGCTTGGAGATCAGGAAAGTGTCTAGGGAAGTCAGAGAAAAAGTAACTTTTTGGAGAGTAGTACTTGCCAAAGCAATTAAAAGAAAATTATAAAAATGACAAAAATGCTAGTGTTCGGAAATTCTTTTCAGGAAAAGATAATTAGAAAATACAGATTCCTTGAATACATGAGGTCACTTACCTCTCGTCAAGCATGTATAGATAAAGGATATCTTCATATAAGAAGAAAATTTATGCTCACCGCAAAGGTTTTGCGGCAAAGTGTTGTGCAGTTTTTTGGAAGCGTGATGATAACAGCAGAATGACTTCAGGAAAAAAAAAGAAACTATAACCGTCAAAAAACTGAATATTTGAAGGAAAACCCAATCTATGCAAATTTTAGCTACTCATTTTTTTGTAAGCTTCGTCCATTTTGGGTTGTCATACCTACAGTTGCTATAAGAGACACTTGCTTATGTAAAATGCATGCAAATGTTGGACTGCTTACTATGCAACTAAAAAAACTTAATATAATAAGTGAAAGAACACCTTCTGAAATTTTGAAAAACCTATGCTGTCCTGGTGAGCTTCAGGAAAAATGTTTGCGAAGAGAGTGTGACAATTGTGCTGTCAAACAAATAGAGTTTAATGAAATTAACAGCACAGAAAAAAACCTTTTTATGAGAAATGGGTTAACCAAGAAAGTACCCTATAATGATAAATGGAAATGTGAAACTCAGCCAAAAAAACTCTTAAAACAAAAATAGAGTGTGAATTGGGCCATTTAGTTGTGGAAATGAAGAGGATGATTGTACCCTACATGAATCATGTCTGCAACATTATCCATCAGTTTGAAGCAATACAAGATGTGAAAGAGAACTTGACTGAATGTGAAGCTTTGCTTAACTTCGAACTACTCTCAGAACTATGCATGCAAATATTCCAGTGAGATACAATCATTTCACTTTGGTGGAAGTAGGACCCAAATCACCCTTCATACTTCAGTATTATATTATAAAAATGAAAATAAACTAAAAACACAAAAGCTTCTGCTCGATATCAAAAAGTCTGCGACATGATCCATCAGCCGTTTGTGCACATTTGGATCCTGTGATTAAATGCATAAAAATGATGGTACCAAACCTGAAAAAAATCCATCTTCTTAGTGATGGACCATCGACACAGTATAAGAGCAAGTCAATGTTTCACTTATTTCGGGAATCATCTGTGTCCAAAACTTGGTGTTGAAGAGGTAGTATGGCATTACTCAGAAGCAGGACACGGGAAAGGTGCTGCGGGATGGGATCGGTGGAAGCGTTAAGAGGTTGGCAGACAGTTTGGTTAGTAGAGGGACAGATATTGCAACTTTTGAACAGTTTGAAAGTTCAATTAGAGAAAACTGTAAAGATACAACAATTTTCTCTGTCTCTAATGACAAAATAATTGAAATAGATAAAATTTTACCAGCGGAACCTTTGAAAACCTTCACTGGAACGATGAAGATACACCAGCTGACCTGGGATAAAGAAAAACCCATGGTTATACAGACCAGAAGATTATAAGCTGCCTTAAATGTTCAAGTAAGTAAACCATGCTTGCATTTTGACATGGGTGAAATCAAATTGATGACAACTGAGGAGAGAGAAACAAATCAGCCTAGTATCCTATTGTACAAATATTTTATGGTTTATTTTGGGTAAGGTGAAAGATGAAAGGGTAATAAGTAACAATGTGTTTGTATATATGTGTGTGTGTGTGTGTGTTGTATTGTGTGTATGTGGGTGTGCATGTCATGCGTGTTGTGCACACAGAGAAGGTATTAGTTTTATGGTGCCTTTAAACAATGGTGCCTTTCTTTGTAGATTTAAACCTAATGAAAACAAAAAATTTTTCCTCAACAATAATTTTTAGGAAATGACAGAGTCCATTATAGAGACGTATATTCAGATGATGATGACCTTGATGACAAACTCAAACAACACACCTAAAGTCAACGACTACGTTTTAGTCAAGATTCATGGGAAGTCCAGCTTCTATTACTACATTGGTCATATCCAAAAACAATTCAATGATGAATTTTTGATCAAATACATGAAGAAGAGTGGGAAAAAAATTTGTGTGGCCAGTGGTGGAAGACATTTCATCTGTTGAGTTAACGGACATTATTACTGTTCTGGAACAACCTAATATAAATAATAGGCAACAATATGAATTTTCTGTACCAGAAATGTATCATTTAAAACTAGCTTAAGATCTAATGTGTGTGTGTTTGTGTTCCTACTTCTTTAAACATCCATGTTTAAGAGAAATAAATTTAAAAGCTGACATGTTATTAAAAGCACTTTATTTGTCACTTTTCCTTAGGCTGAAAATTATTCTTTAATCAATACGTAAACATTAATGTTTAAAAACTTAATTGAAATTAGCTAATAATAATAATAACAATAAATTAAAAAAAAAAACACTGACAAAAAACTAAACTTTGTCTAATAGGGCATGATACTCTACTCTGGTCACTGGTGTGGACACCATTGTCACAGGTGTGTGGACAGTGTTCAATGTTTTGCATTAATTCTTTAGTAAAAAAAATTTTTTTAAGCTTGACTACTATTTTTATTGACATTATGGGATTGAAAGCTATTTAATTTGATAACTTTACAAAATAATTGTGAAATAAATTTTTTGAAACTTTAAAGTACTTAAACTGTACACATTTTTGGAGAATCACCCTTGACCCTATCTAACCCTATGTAAATTTATCAAAGTTTCCGTACCTTTATATCAGGAACCGTTTATGGTATCAACGTAATTAAAAAACAAAATTTTATTGAAGTTTTCTTAATCTTTTGACCCAAAGAAATAAAAAAAATTAAAAAATAATTGTTTTTTTTAATTTAAAAAGAAAAGTTTAAAAATCCATGATTTATTGTAAATAAACTGTAATAACTTTTTTTGTTATAAATATTTTTAAAATCTGCCGGGTTAAGCAAATAATTATACATACACCTACCTTAGTGCATTTCCTGCTCCATAAGATGGACTGTCTGGGTCCTCTTCATCCTCATATTCATCCTCTAGCTTCCTTCTTGCCAATACTGCACTCTGCCGGCACTTCTTCTCAATTTCACTGACTGCTTTCTCGGCCTTCGCAATTCTAGTTTCATCTAGTTTCTTTAGCGCACTCACACAGTTAACCCCAGCAATGATGCCTAACTTAGGTTAGAATTTTGCACCTAGCTAGGTTGCCCAGGTTAAAACAAGCTAAGGCTTCATGAACACCAGTTTCTAGAGTCTTCAACATAACAAATTTTCTTTTAGGCAAGCGGGACCAAATCATGTTGTTCAACGACTCGCTCATGTTTTGAGTACCGCCATGTAGACATTTGTTGAGTAATTCAGGTGCAGCTGTCTTTGAAAAATTGGTTTGATTACATCCATAATACTCGTGGGAAGGTGGAAGTGTGCGTTGTGGTCGTCGTACCCTTGCTTCTTCAAACTTGCTTGCCAATATTTGCACCAGGTATTACCAGTTTTTGGGCAAAGCGCGTGCGCCGGTTCCTCATTACTGGAAACTAAATGAAAAAAAGAGAGCCCATACTGCTTGTTTCATTTGTTGCAGGCTGGTTGTATTCCTCCTAATGGCAAGTCCATAATAAATAGCTATTTGTTTTATAGCAACACCAGTAAGTCTGCCTCGGCCGCCAATTGATTTGCCATCAGAAAGTTTTTAGTTGCCCTTTGTTTGTTTCACTTTTCTATTTTAAGTTCAGATCCACATGGCATTAGCTGTGACACAGTAGCGTACGATGATGTATCACCATCGCCCAGATAGTACTTATATCTAAAATTGTTGACAGTTTGAGATCTCTTGAAAATATCTACAACGCCAGACACCTCCATGCCTCCACTAGATCCTAAGTAATTTGCTACACAGTTACGCTTATGCTCTTTTTTAAATCTATTAGGACATCTACAGTGTTTGGACTGTACTTGTGCATCAACTACTTTACCCGTGGACAAACTAATTGCTGTTACTACTCCGTGTAGTGACTGCTGACCACGTTTCTGCCACGAGCCATCGAGCGCAATAATAATATCCCTATTATCAGTATCTACATTGTCATTCACACTATTTTTCTACCTCTACAGCTTCCTCAGCTGCTATATGCATTGATTCTAGGCTGACTTCCTTTATTGCCTGGCTCAAAACATTGGTGTAATACCTGAACTGAGACGGAGGAGCCATGTTCATGATACTACAAAATGTACGTGCACCTTGCTCGCCTAAACCTACACAGCAAGCAGCGTAAGCTAGCCTAATGTTGAGTTCAGCTTTACCATTACAAACCACAGGGCTGTTCATTTCCTCTGTACACTGATTACAGCTATCACACTTCAGTTCTAAACTAACGCTTAGGCCTAACCTACCTTTGCTGTCAAGAGAAAGTTTCGAACCACAGGTATTACATAAATTTTGAATGGTATTCAAACTAACCAAATCATAAAAACCATCATTACCTACAAAATCTTGGTACATTGGCAAAACTCCACTAATTTTCTTCTTGCATGAAGAGTCTCGTTTAGGTGAATCAGGTGTAGGCCTAGGGCTGGTTTCTAAAGAGCCACAATCACTCCCGGCGGCTAGGATATCTTGCTGGATTAATTGCACTTTACGGTTTTCCTAAACTTATAGGCTTACGTCGTTTAAATATTCTATTACTTCTAGGCATTTTATAAAACCCAAAATAAATGCAATAATAGTAAAAGAATCAAAATATTTTTGTAACGAACTACAACAAAATATGTCACAGTAAAATAAGATTGTAAACAAACGAGCTCCTCACGTGTTAGATTTAATGGGGTGATCAACCGAGGCGGAGAGAAAGAGTGGGGACAGAGCCGAGCAGAGCCGAGCAGTACCGATAAATCCCGAAAATTCCTGACAAACTCTGTACATGCGGCTAATAGCGACCTCAGTTCGGAACGGTTCTGATTTCTATTATCTTACCAATTAATGAGTCGTTTTATATCCGAATTAATGAGTCGTTTTATATCCGAACATATCTGCAAAACATAGAAATTATATCGAATTAATTATATTAATATTGAACTTTCTTTCTTTATAACTCAAAAAAGTTACCCTTATTTATAAAGTCATGGTAAATCTTAACATATAACAACCAGTTTTTCAGCAGTTAAAATGTTGGCAATACAAAACACATAAATAACAAGATTTACGACTATCAAACTAAAAACAATGGCCGACCATGGTCGTTTTGATGAGTTGACAGTAGTCACGTGACAAACAGGAAAGTTTCCCGATTGGGCCGAGAGGGTCACGTGACCTATAGGACGGCTTCGATTGACCGCCAGACGTAAAACAAACAAACCCACATGGACAAGGAAAGGAATAATATTAGTGAAGTTATTGAAATGGCGTGCGATGGTTTTTGTCACACACGCTAAAAAGACCCTAGCTTGCGTATTCAAAACTCAGATCACGCGATGCTTGCCCGCTGCGCAGCGCTTTGCGCTGCTTGCTCTTTTAGAAAAAAAATTAACTCGAGCTTGCAAAGTCCAAAGCCCAGATCACGCCATGACTGCTTACACACACAAAACTCAGACAGAACTAACGCAGGTTTCATTACAGGCAAAAGGTAACCGGCGCGCGTTTATGACTGATAAAGATAAGACGAGTTTATACTAGAAGTAGTACCTGGACTACTGCCCTACGAAATAATAACACACCAAAAAAAACAAATAAATACATTGTCAGTCAGGTTTTTCAAATTTTATTTTTTCAAAAATTTTTTTGGGGGGGGGAGTGAGTAAACGGCTACGGCGATAATCGGGACTAGTTTTTTCGGTGAAATTACGTGCCGCTGGTCTTAAGATTTACCAAAGTCATTTAATAATGTAACTGAAATGATGCCTAACATCATGGAAACTGAAGGATTTAAAAATGACTGGGATTTTGAATTACCTTTATTTATGGAAGAAAATAGTATAAAAGGCGATACTAGATTAACAAATTTAGAAGTAAGTAAAAAGAATACGAGTAAAGAAACTCTAAAACAATTGTGGTTAGAAAAAAATGTCACTATCACATTTAGGTTATGTTTATGTTTATACTGATGGATCCAAAACTGACACGAGCTCCTCACACGGGCTATCTGTAGTTGGCAGGAGGGGCCCCTCCATCCCCACTCTTTCTCTCCGCCTCGGTTGATCACCCCATTAAATCTAACACGTGAGGAGCTCGTTTGTAAACAACACAAATATTAGCATCAGCTGACAGACCAAGCTATACAGAACTAGAGAGTGTTTATACCAACTTCTAAAAATAAAATTACTGCAACACTATTAATTAAGTTCTAAAAGTAACAGTCAGTACTATCCAAAATATGAGACGGTGACATGAAAATTCGTTTCGACCAACAAAGTCGATCAAAAATCTATGCGCACTGTTGTACAAAATAATTAATAAAATTAGTTACATTCAACAGATTTGCATGAAACCCAATAATACCAGAACATTGTATTAAATCCATCCCACTTTATATGATAATCTTCAGACCAGCAATATTGAACAGTTGTAGTTTTTTAAACTTAAACGTTTAGTCTAGTGTGTGATAAGTTTTCTGATTTATTAGGGTGTCATGAGTTTCAGAATATACGTATAATTACGAGTACTATCTCGTACTATCGTACTATCTCTAATTGAAGCAAATCAAAGGATCTCAAGTTGTTGAAAATGCTAGGCTGAAAGCAAAAAGTTGTGTTAAGATAGAAGGGTATATGATTATGATTTGCTAAATGCAATAAGCTACAATACAATTAAAAGAATGATTACCAAACTTGAAGAAATTAATATAGTAATCTAAAACTTCGGAGTTAGCACACTAGCTTTAAATTATTGATATCAAGATTAAAATAGTTTTTCGGTCATTGTGCCTTTAGCATATGATTTATTTCAGTTTTAATTGCATACATTTACATTCATTATTATTATATACATATCGCACCTTTGCAAGAATAGTGACACAACTCAAAAAGACATTATTTTACAGGAGAGTAAAATTAAAATCGGCATGTATTTGGAATAATAAGTTTGAAAGTTCTTAACAGTCTATGTAATTTGTAAATTTTTTTATGAAATGTACATATATTGTACTTAATGTTTATATACATAACGATTTATTATATCTGTACCATACCTTATATAATAATTAAAAGCATATATATTTTGATATATGTCATTATTCCACAAATTTTAAGTGTTTGTTTTTTTAGAAATGAACTTGATTTTTTTAATTTGTGTCATTATTCTTCATATTGAAAGATCTATTTTTTGAGTTGTTAATTAGGTAAATTAAAGAAAAAGTAGAAAATTTGTATATCTATTTTAAGGTAATATAAAACTCAAGATGTGAATACATTAACAATACAGAAATACTTTTAATTGTGGGCACGTTATTGCAATACATTTTAATTACTACCCCTTTTTGTGCCCTGCAATTAAAACACATGATTAAAAAAAGCTAACCAAAATATATATAAGAAAAAACATGGGTGAGTTTAGACATGTCTGTTTTACTCAAAGGGAGTCATAGAATAAAGCATAACAACCAGGAATAACTTTTTTTTTGAACCAAGAATTGCAAGTCTTTTTTCTTTCTGTCCGTGATTGAAGGTCTTTTTTTATACATTGGCTTTAAAACTAGCTAATAGCTGTTTTTCTTCTTTCTTCCTTGCTGATTTTCTTTTTTTTACGTCCTTCAGCTTCTGCATCATCTTCTATCCCATTTACATTTTGAATACACACTGTGTGAAACTCTTCTTTTTCATCAAAACTGGTTTTGAACTGTAATGTCAGAGGTTTAGCTTTTTCGACTCTCACAATTTTTATGTCGCTCATTACCATCCTTTTGCCTTTAGTAGTTAACGTGGCATTGCATCCTATATTTTCCCACAGGTCTTTAAAGTTTTGAAAGTCAGAATTTCATTTTTCAATAACATTGTAGGGATTCCCAGTTTTTTTGCTGTTCTTATTAGTGAAATATAGTGGCCGAGATGGTATATAGGGCTTGATTTAAGCGATCTTTTTATTTGTTTCTCAATGGTTGAATGCACATTATCCCCTTCATTTTGGCTATGGCCTCTGATGAGAAACTTGTGGGTAATACTCCTAACTGGTAAGCACTCTACAGCGTATAGATACATGGAAAATAAATACTTATTTTTTTGTTGGCCCCCGCAGTTGTCACTATAGAAAATGAAATCAATGTCATCATTTTTGTTTTGAGATTTGTCTCTTATAAAATCTAACACACAGCTGGCAATCTCTACAGAGACTCGGCCACCCTCTCCCTCATGCCCCATATTATTTTGTGTTTGACAAAAATCAACCCAGACATTCTACAGTTAGTTAATTCAAAACAAGCTCAAGTTTCTCATTAAGTCATTCTGCTGGACTTAAAAAAAATGTATTTTTTGCAAATGTATTTTGTGTAGTGTACCTTTTTTAGAATAAACAAATTTTGTCTCACAATAATAAGGCCTACGTTACGATACAAGCGGCGCGGCTGGCACCATCATTTTTAGCAGCGATGTTGAGTCATTTAGAGCTCCATTTGTTCCTTTTTGTTAATTATAGTTGTATTTTAAAATAGTATTGATTAATTGTAAATTGATTAAATATACTTATTGTATTTAACAAGCGGACTCAACTCAGTTTCTAAATAAGTACATGGTCGCTTTATTTGATATTCGCCGCTCATATGGTATATATGGCCTGAGTTTTTTTAGTTTTTTTTTTCATTTATCACCTATTGGTTACTTAAGCGCTGCTTTAAGCACATTTCAGTACCACTCACAAAATTGATTAACCTGTCGTTCGCCCAAGGCGTTTTCCCGTCCACTTTGAAGACAGCAAAAGTCATTCCAATTTTTAAAAAGGACGATCCTTATGTCGCAAGTAACTATCGTCTAATTTCCATTCTTCCGGTCCTCAGCAAAATTTTCGAAAAAGCCTTCGTTCGACGATTAGAAGATTTCTTCAATCGCTTTGAAGTTATTTGTAATGAACAATTTGGATTTAGAAAACACAAATCGACTATTGATGCTGTCACGAGTCTCATTGATTCTGTTTGTCGATGGTTTTGGAGAGGCGGGAACATGTGCTTAGCATATTTCTCGGACCTCTCAAAGGCCTTTGGACTGTGTGCATCATGAAATACTGTTGCACCAGTTATGTTCAAGCGGTGTTCGTGGCTTGCCTCACAAATGGTTCTCGTCATACCTAAATGATAGAGAGCAGTGTGTGCAGATCGCGGAATACCCTCTCAGGAAAAGTTAAAATGCCCTATGGAGTCCCACAAGGATCGATTCTAGGGCCTGTCCTTTTTCTCGTCTACGTCAACAGATTGAGTTCATCAATCCATAATGGAAAGATGTTTTCAGTATGCTGACGATACGACTCTCTGCATTAGATCAAAAACCAAACCAGATCTTGAAATCAAAGCCTTTGAAGAACTCAACTCATGCATTGATTATTTTTTCAATATCAATTTGAAAACAAATTGTTTCTAAAACAAGCGTGATTAATTTCTGTTTTTCGGCAACATGAAAACGAAATCCGACCAATTGTGATGGTGGATGAAACCATAATAGAAGAAGAAGAATCCCCCAAATTTCTTGGGATGCAACCTTGATCGAGGGCTGACATGGGACGATCACATTGAGAGTGTCTGTTCAAAGGTTGCTTCTGGCATTTATGTCTTACGCAATTTGGCAAAATTCTGTTCATTGGATATTCTGAAGACAGCTTACTTTGGCCTAATACATCCACATTTAGCTTATGGTCTAAGATTGTGGGGTGGCTGTTCTAGATACAAATTTAATAGAGTGTTTAGAATGCAAAAGAAAGCTGTCAGAATCATTTACAAATTAAATCAGAGAGAGTCGTGTAAATTAGCCTTCGGGGAGCTTGGATTACTCACTTTGCCTAGCCTCTACATTCTCGACGTCGTGCTATACTGTCGATTTAAGTGCGTCTCACTTCGGGGTAGCGACGTACACCAATACGGAACTAGAGGCCGGGACAACTTTCGTATGGCACAGCACAGAACTACTGTTTTTGAACGCTTGCCATCTCAGGTTGGTGTGAGGCTAATCAATAGGCTCCCTGAAGAGATCAAACGCGTCAATAACCACAAACAAATTTAAAATCTCGATTAAAACACTTCTTAGTGTCCAAAGCATTTTACTCAGTTGACGAGTTTGCGATGGGTCGCTGGGATAGTCTTCACTAACATTAAAAAAAATTCCAACTCCCCTTCTGATATCCAAAAAAAATTTGGCCACTATCGAGAAAACGGCGGCAGGTGGCACATACCCATAAAGTAATTTTTATTTTTAAATTTTACTCTAATATTTTTTTTACTCAGAATTAAAAATTAATTGTTTTAGTTATTAGATTAGGACTTTTTATTTCTATATGACGCTTGCAATACAATTATTGTTAATTGTTTCCTGCAATAAAGAATATTATTATTATTATTATCTCGCGACCCTCCAGATCCGTCCTGCTCTAGATGGAAGTCATTTACGGAAGGTGAAGGATCTTTCCATCCACCTTTTTCCACTTTGTATCAAGTTAGTTCGTGCGTTACACACACACACACACACACACACACACACACACACACACACACACACACACACACACACACACACACACACACACACACACACACAC
>NW_025785502.1:0-20795 GCF_021130785.1 Homalodisca vitripennis
CATGCGTATTATAAATATAGAAATTTTACAAGCGCTCACGTGATCTGAGCCTGAATTTACGGTACTATCTATAGTTTTTTCTTTTTTTCCAGAACTCTGGTTGGCACCGAAAGCAAACAGCATTTCCGACTGGTTACTTTCCCGGACATAAGGTCGCGTACCAGATTCACCCAATGTGAGTGCATGACCGGTTCAAAAATGTTGGACGATCTGATCGACTTATCTGAAGTCGGTAACGTGCAACCCCGCGGAAACCTGGAAACTGGCCGGAAACAAAGGAAAATCATCTCTTGAGGATATTGGTAAACAAAATATAAACTCATATCGTGTGAGCGCATCGTTAGCAGGTTATCTTTAACATCGGTACTACTAGTAACATATTTATGATAATGTACTTATATAGTCAAAAATAATCAAATAATCTGATATGTGAACAGTAGTGGCCTTCTTCTAGCCAAAACAATAGCTTCTTGTTGGTTTGTTGTGATACAGAAAGTAAGAAAAGATTATACTAAATAGTTTGTTCATTCTCACCGTAAGTTAAGTAAAGTCTGTATATTCCTATCTCTACCGAAATAATAGTGGTTCCCACATAATAAAAATGCAACTCATAAAAATGCTTCTTTTAAAATACTTCTCATTACAATTACACTATAAAGTATATAATTACAAATTATGTCGTGAAAGATAACTCGTTGACAAAAGTCCAACACTCCGCCATATAATGAGCAAGAACTTTTCTTTGGGTCTTTACATTTCGGAATTCTAATTTATTAACGTTCGTTATAGGAATTGAGTCTTAAGTAATTAAAAATATTAAATTTCTGACCCAGCATCTTTAACCAAATACAACGTGGGGAATAACCCTGGACCAGCCGGACCTAACGTTAAGTTTAGTGCTATAGTTAGTGTTTATCATAGAAATCTCCGTGAAATTTTCCACGATTGTATAAGCAATGGGAGAAGTAAAATTTTAAATCTTATATACCAAGCATGTAATATATAACTTATAAATAAGTTTATTAAAAGATGAATTAATTAACAACAACTACATGTTAATTAATTGTCGTGTGTTCCAAACTAAAAGATATCATATATATAAAATATATACGACCGTTGGTCATAGTGAAGTAGTAAATTAGGGGAAAGGAATTAAGCAATAATATCAAATAAAATAAAACATAAATTGTTTGCTTTTACATTCAAGAATCGACTTGCAAACACAAAATGTTAAATGTTAATGGATTTCGTTCATTAAAACTGATATCAACTCACAAAACTCAGTGGCGAGTATTAAATAAAATAATTTTAATAATGATCATCCGTGTTATTGTCTTTTCCACATTCCTTTATATAAACAGAATAAATATAGTTTTTTCTAATCTCCTTTTAAAAAGTTTTTTTTTAGAAGCTAGACAAACACAACATTTATTGTTATACAGGGCAGCACAAACAACATGGAATTATGTAGATTATTTTTTATTAATTAGGTAAATTCACTGTGGGGGGGGGGGTAAACTCTGTTACATAGAGATTCAATGCGATAGTGTAATGCGTGTTATAAGTAATTATGTTTTAAGCTGCAAAAATTACAAATTTAAGTTTGGCATACTTACATATTATAAACATTTGTATTAATAACTTACTTGTAAAGGCAATCCCTCTTATTAATCTTTTTTTTTTTTTTTTTTTCTTGGAGAAAAAAGAAATATATTACAAGACCATTTTAACACACGCTTTTATTAAGCTTCGGTTGTTTAACTCTAATGATAACGGACATCTTTTGAGCATAATTTTCACCCAATTTCCAGAAGTCTGATTACATCTTATAAAACTTTGCATACGTATCAAGGACCGATGACAATGCGCAATAATTTGATCCGATAGTTTTTCATTTAGTCCTTATAAGGACCATCCAGGGATTAATAAATTCTTATTATAAGAATCCTTTGTGATGGAGCTAGCGCGCGATCCCTGCGCTAACCCAGCGTTCAAGTCTCCATTCGTCTCGGTATTCTCGGGATGTGCTCTGACTCTCTTAATATAGTAATATTATAGTAGACATCCATTCTCTGTTCTGTCTCTGCCATTTCTAGTGGTTTCCTTGAGCAGCAGATCTTTAAGTAAACACGAATCCATGGCATGTTTTTTGTGTTAGTAGATATACAATTTACATAATACTAAATTTATTGAGTTTGCTGTTTTAACAGAAATATACATAGTATTTTTTATCCAGACAAAGCCTTTAGTGTTTTTTTAATAGAACTAATTCCATTTCAACAATATTCCTAAATCTTTTTCTTGTATTTTCTTGCAATTTATTTTACTATAAAATAAAGTTGAAACACAAATACTAGTTTAGCTTATTTGTACCACATTACACGGAAGATGTATTAGGCTAATAAATTTAAATAATAGAATGTTACCAAAAATATGGGTCTTATATACAAGTCTGAACTACAATAACCCATTAGTTGTATTATGTACGTGTTATGTCCTTGATTATATATATATATATAGAAGAAAAAGTGAGGGCTCTGTGGTGTAATGGTAGCTACATTCACCTCGGCAAGTGAGAGATCCGGGGTTCTCGAGATCTTTTTTACCGGTCGGAGCAAGTACTTTTTTGCGAGTTCAATGGTTTATTGAAACCTAATAAAAGCTATTGACATTATATTACTGTTTAATGTAAAATAAAAAGTCATTTGACAGGTATTTTTTGGTCTTCCGATCATCATGTTAGTTTGCTTATTTAACACGCATATGTGGACAGATATTACGAACGCCAAAATCACAAAATAAAGATTGAATCGGAAAAAAGTGAGGGCTCTGTGGTGTAAAGTGGTAGCACAGATTCACCGGGCAAGTGGGGGGGAAGAAGATTCGGGTTCGAGTCCCGGCGGAGCAATGTAACTTTTTTGCTATTCAATGTTTATTGGAAATTATATTATATATACAGGGTGAGATCCAAGAAATATTGGTAAAATATATTTAAAGACGTGGAATTGTAGAGCTAAAAATAAGAAAAAAATGTTATATAAAGGTAGGTCCGGAAACGCTACCATTTTTTAACCTAGAGTAATTGGGCTGGGCGAAAGATTTTGCTTTTGTTGTTTCAGTTCACCTGGTGAAATTAAGTGATTCTGAAAGGTTTTGTTTCTTACTTTTTAACTCAAATAAAGATGTATGTATAAGGAAAATTCAAACCTTAAAAATCAAATAAAACCACTCTAGAGGTTGTAGTGTGATCAGTTTTTGAGAAAAAGTATGAAATTTACCAAAAATCTTATAACAAAAAATACCGTCTTAAATGTTTGAAGTCGAATAACATTGTTAAATGATCAATAAACAAATTGTTTTTCCTAATACAGATTGTAGAGAATTTAATTCTGAAAACAACCGTAATAAACAAAGTTAACTAAATGTGTAAAAAAGTTATGAAATTGACTCCCCACGTATTACACTACACAGCAATTTTTTGCTGTTTTATAATAAGGAATGAGTATCTGATTGGTAACAGCTGGTAATAAATTATTATTTAAACAACAACTGTTTAAACATTTTAAAATAATAAATAATCAGCTGGCATTTATTATTAGATGACATATGTCACCTCATTGTTGAACAAAACAACAAACTGTAAAGATACTATTTTGTGCTTGTGTTAAGTATTTTAACTGGTTATTTCCATCCATTTTATTAGTAATTTTGTGTTGTGTGTTTTATTTATTAAAAATGGAAGGTAATATTCATGTGTATTCAAACTCTGATTTAGCAGACATGCATTTTAATGTATGGTTTGGAACGCTGCAATAGTACTTCAGCAAGACGTCTCTCTAGCAAAAGAACTATCCTAACTGCAGGTGTCAAAGCGCAAGATTTTTGCCACTATTCATCAACGCCTATCTGAAGCAGGTTCTTTGAAGTCTTTGGAGCATAGTAATGCAGGCATCGCCCGATTATGTAGGACTGTTGAATTAGAAAGAGTTGGTTCTTAATAAAATGTCTGATTATCCTGAAAAGAGCACTAGAGAATTGTCACTACAGTTCAATGTCAGCCAATCTAGTATTCGGAGAATACTACACGAATACCAGTTACACCCATACCACTTCCAGCATGTCCAAGCAAACTCCATGTTCCAGCAACTCTTTTGCCACAAGACTACGCTCCCCATGTTGTTTTTGTCGATGGCTTCTGTTAAAATGTGCTGATCAAAACTTTTTGAATACAATTTTGTTTACCAATGAGGCTCACTTTACAAGAACAGCTATCATTAACTTCCATAACAACCACATTTGGGCAGACAGAAATCCTCATGCTGCCAAACCTAATCGCCCACAACATCAGTTTTTCAGTAAATGTTCGGCTGGAATCTTAGCAGATCATTTAGTCGTATTCGTGCTTTCTCCCAGGCTTAATAGCGTGGTGTACTTGAACTTTTTAAGAGACGAGCTACCTAACCTGCTTGATGATGTACCTCTGCATTTGCGCCAAAACATGTGGTTTATGCATGACGGGGCACCTACGCATTACTCTCTGGCTGTTCGTGGACACCTAAATGAGAGTTTCACAAATCAATCAATAGGCCGAGGTGGACCAGTTTCGTTGCCAGCAAGATCACTGGACTTAAATCCTTTGGACTTTTTTACCTTTAGGGACAATTAAAAACATTAGTTTACTCTTCCCCAATAGATACCATTGAAGAACTCCGATTAAAAATTTCTAATGGAATAGAAACCATTAAGCAGACACCTGGAGTTTTTTAATGAGTCCGAAACTAATTGATTGAGAAAACGCCTGAAACGCGTGCATTTTGAACGATGGAGGTCATTTAGAGCATCCTTTTTAATCTTCCGGTGAGACTAAAAAGCGATTGTAGATGTTTATTGTATATAAAAGTAAAATTTTGAATTAAAAATGTTTATTTTTCACCAGCTGTTACCAATCAGAATACTCATTCCTTATTATAAAACAGCAAAAGTTTGCTGTGTAAATGGTGAAACGTGGGGAGTCAATTTTATAAATTTTTTACACATTTAGTTAACTTTGTTTATTACAGTTGTTTTCAGAATTAAATTTTATACAATCTGTATTAGGAAAACCAATTTGTGGTATTGGTTATTTCACAATGTTATTCGACATCAAACATTTAAGACGGTATTTTTGTTATTAGATTTTTGGCAAATTTCATACTTTTTCTCAAAAACTATTCACACTACCACCTCTAGAATGGTTTTATTTGATTTTTCAGATGATTTTCTTTATACATCCATCTTATTTGAGTTAAAAAGTAAAGAACAAAACCTTTCAGAATCACTTAATTTCACCAGGTGAACTGAAAACAAAGCAAAATCTTTCGCCAGCCATTACTCAGTAATGAAAGCGTTTCCGGACCTACCTTTATATATCATTTTTTTCTTATTTTTAGCTCTAAAATCACGTCTTAAAATATTTTACCATTTTTCTGACTCACCCTGTATATATATATATATATTTAAATAAGAATATAGCAAGTATATGATATATAAAATATAAAATGATTTACGGTACGAAAAATTCAACTTAGTTAAGGGTGTAACATTTTATAATAGTATATCTCAAATAAGTAATAGCTTTAATACAGCTCAGTAGCTCAGTAAGAATGATGAATTATATATACTAGCCATTACGTTTATTAAATACTTCATATACCTAACCCTCAAGTCCGGCAAAGGTGTTTCATACAGCCACAGTTCCATGGTAGCTTTAGATGCCAGCCTTCGATTTTTACGACAATAATTAATCTAAAGAGAACTGCGAAGCTCCGAGTCTCCAGGGATCAGAGCCGACATCTTAAGTGCAAGCTCGAGGAGTCATTTTGAGACGATGCAGATTGCTATTTCCCCGTTTGTAGCTATTAATAGGAACAGAACCTTTAATGGGACACCGATGACAAAAACGCACCAAGCGGTCAAAACCTGTCCGACCCGACATCGTTGATCTAGGCTCGCGATTGTTTGCTGCTGGACAAGCCTATGTATCACTTAGTCGAGTAAGATCTTTAGACGGTATTCGGATTCAAGAACTTGATTGCTCTAAGTTAACAGGAAATACCCCATGCAATTTAGTGAAGCTTTAATGAAATAATGAGATTGCTGAATGATTCGTAAGAAATACCACATTTCCACAAGAAACTAATTGATACATCGAACTAAAAAATGAAAAATAAATAATAGTTTAAAAAACTAAAAAACACACTTTTATAGCTAACCACATTAAAAAATAGAAAATAATTTTTAATTACAAAGGGTTTATATTATGGTAGTAGAAGGCAAAACAATCATTCATGGTCAATCACCTCAAAGTAAAATTATAATAAAATTGAATTTATTAATAGAATAAATTAAATTCATGAGGTTAAAAAGCGTTGGTTAATGTCATTGTTCACTACAATTTTCATAAAGTCTCCACTCTCAAAAGATAAATTACCAATAGAATGATTGTAATATTTATATATATTCAAGCACCCGAAAGGCTTTTACCTCTGAATTAATTTATTCTGTTTTAATACAATTAAATTTTATATATAGTTTTATATTTTGAGGTGATTGACTAATGAATAATTGTTTTGCCTTCTACTTACCCATAATATATAACCCTTTGTAATTAAAAAATTATTTTTCTATTTTTAGTTTGGTTAGCTGTAAAAGTGTGTTTTTTAGTTTTTTAAACTATTATTTTATTAGCTTTATAGGGTAAGTAAACATTTTCTTCATTCAGAAGAATGAACGATTCAACTTTGTAAACATACTATTTTTTTATTCTCTGCGTCGTCGTGTGTTGTATATCACACTGCCTTCGGTCCTAGTGAATAAAATTAATGCGAAGATCTCACACTGCTTTTAGGGTTAAATGTACGTCATTATTCGATCATAACCATTATTACTGGCTGAGTATAAGCAAAGCCTTCCGCAGTGATTGTTTCTATGTTAATATTCTTGATATGTACTCTTTATGACTAAACCTTGCCAAATATGTTGATCCATCATACACAAATCGTTAAACATGTAAGAAAAGATCCTACTTATAAGATAGACCTATATTTTTTATAATTAGTGTTTTGTTATGTACATTAACAAACAATTGTGTCATATACTGGATTCCCATTTAGCGGTTTTGTAAAGAACTGTCCTCGTTGCATTACAGGCTGTTAAAAATATGAGTGTACGATTTGTTTTAGATATGCAAAGGCCAATTGGGGATCCTGTTTTACTTTGTATTACGCCTTTTAAGATAGGTGTCTCTATCTCAATAAAGGTCAAGGTGATTTAGGCCATATAGTGGTGATAAAAACCCATTAAGTCCAGGCCTAAGATTAAGGCAATTATTGAAATCGTTTCTCGGCCATCAAAGTTATTATGATATTAAGGTCGAGGAAGTTTTTTATTGTATTTTTCCAACTGACCAGTTTTATAATAAAATCTTCCTACAGAATAGGGTTTAATAAAAGTATAACAACAGTTGCAAATATGTCACTTTTTTGCTCAGAGGTAACGCTATCAAACCCAGATACCAATGGAAGAAGATTCATAGTGAAGATCATCTTACAGGTCATTGAATTTAAGAGGGAGCAATGATTATATATTCTTTGGAAGTTTTTGAGAGGTGTTTAACTCCAATCTCTTCTCCATTTAATCCTTAATAGAATTCTCCACTAGACGGCAGGTGCTTCGCTCGTTTGCCTTGGATATATGGAGAATATATATTACATAACGGTTGTCCAAGTATGGACTAGGATATCCATTGAGTTACGAGTATATCTGCCGTTCAACCTTATCTGGGTGCCGATCTTTGATAAAAAATAAACTGAGACGTGAACAGTAAGAGTTACAGGTAATGTTTATGGAGGTGTCTGGTGGTGGAATGCAAATCTTCTGTGAGGGAACTTCCAAGTTCATAATATTTGTTTTTCAAAAGTTTAATGGCCAACTGATGAAACAGAGCCTAGAAGAATGGTGAGTCAAACCACCCTTCTTCATTATCTTTTGTCGAATACAATAATCGCTGTACCATATAGTACGACGTACTTTCCACGAGATGTACGATTAATTTTCACTGTATATGAGATTATGTAAAACTCAAAAAGAAATAAGTTATTTATGCAAAATATTTCATTCCGTAAGCCTAAGACAGGCAACGTTCACTAACTGCTAAACTTATACTACGTTGCACCGTATCATCGCTCTTCCAATTTTAACTTCGCTACGTTTGTAAGAGAATATTACTCAATGCAAGCTTTCCTGTTGCTCCTAGTGATGGAAATAATATTTTATTAAGAAAGACTGAATACCTACAATACTTTGTGTACATATCAATATATTTTTTATTGTATATTTTTTTTAGTTGTACAAAACAAAGAGTAAAAAAACATAAATTTGTCAAAGGTAATCCTTTAGAATACGAAAAACGTATGAACAAAGATTTTTTTTAGTAGGTATGTAAAAGTCGAATATAATACTTAAATTAAAGTAAATACAGTATTCGTTTCAATTACGAAAATGCTCAGATACATTCTTGTGGAGTTATTTCATCAAATTCCTCTAAAATAACCATCTAATCTTGTTTTACCCATCCTGCCTTGTTATTACAGAGGAAACTGAACAAGAACTCACTTTTCTTACCTAAACACAATAATGTAATCATAAATTTGCCTTCTTATAGGGTATAATGAAGGTAATGTAATTTTCATATTGTAAAAGTATAGAGTACAATGTGAGATTAATTCTGTGTATTTTTAGCAGTGCTTAAACCCTGGAAAACTATGCAAAACACGACCTCATAACTGAACACAATATTTTTAAAACAATAATAGATATCATACGAGCAAAGGTAGACATTGTTTAGCTATTTTTACTCATGGAATTACCACCGATGTACTACAATCAGTAGAATGTTAGAAATGTAAATCCGTGAGTGAAGTCACTGCACCCAAATTACACGCTTTACATTACAAAAAAAATAAAGCTTCACATTGTTATCAATAGCCAACACATTGTTCTTAAGATCCTCTTTTTACATACAAAGTTTATGTCTTACCGATACACATATTAAATTTGGTTAATTGCAATTATCATATGTAAATATAGTAGATAATAACGTTGCGACATATAGTATTTGAGGTCCATGAGGACGCAACGCAGGTGAGGCTGGCATATCGAATAATATATTCAAATCGAAGGAGATATTTTGAGATATTTTGGTACAAGGGGGTAGGCTGGTGAGGCAGAGTAATCTAATAACATGAGACAGCCACTTGTTTTCGCTACGGTATTCTCTTGACACACGCTTTCCCCCAATTTGAGAAAATTACAGAGATTTATATTTAATTGCCTTTTATCCTTTCTCTGAATATCTCATTAAACAATTTATTACGTGCCTAACGCATGACATTTGATATCCACGCACAAAATGTAAACCTTTCTAAAGATAAACGAGCGCAATTTTATTTAGAAAAATGCCTGAATATGCAGCAGGAACTGCTAGTTATGTTTGGTTATTTAAACACATTTTTTAGAGAAAGGGCTAAATACTAAATAATTAAATCGTAAAATGTCCCTTACAATGGTATAGTGGTAGCATACCTACCTGTAAAGTGAGAGATCCGGGTTCGAGTCACGGAGGAGTAAGTCCTTTTTGTTTCAATCTTTATTGAAATTTAGGTTAACCTAAGTGAAATACTATTAAAGAAAAAAACTATATGGGAGCACTTAAAAAATAAATTTAATATAAAATTTAATTTAAAAAAAATAATATAAAATTTAATAAAAAAAAATTTAATTAAATTAAATTTTTATAAATTCCAATTTCTGATAGTAATAAATAGGCGAGAAAAAAGGCCTTGTGGGTTAGAATTTAAGTACATTATGAAAACTAAAAATGAGACGTAACGAAAGCTTATCTGCAAATTGTTGTTCTGCATATCGGATTGTGTTTTGAATCAATCAATTATAATAAATCCGGAAAGTAGTTTTATGAAAAAAACTACCCATGCCATTTTGAAGCATGAGGTACTAAATTATTGGATCAAAGATTTAGTTAGATGTATGCTAAAATATACCGTATGCTAATTCTAAATTAACTAACTGAAAAGGAAACTTATGTTAAAAAGAATAGAGCTTTTTTATAAAGTAACTCGCACAGAAACATACAGTCCAAAATTCGGTCTTACGAGTAGCCCTCTTTTATGATTATCTACTCTTATTTATGTGGTGGCGATCGCCGTTAATTGTTTTAGCTAATGGTACTTTTATTCTTAGTTTGTTGTTATGCGCTGAAATGTTGTGATCCGTGATACTAGTCCAGTTATAGCATTTCGTTTTATTATGTATATTTTAGATACAGCATGAATAAATTTGACACTAAAAAAAAATTTTCTTATTGATATCTGCATTGTTTTTTTTACTTTAAGTGACATACAGCAACATCGTAAACACAAAATTTAGAACAAAGTATTGGTTCTCAACTTCGTGTCGACTTGAATAATTTATGCTGTGGATATATGTTTTATTTTATAATATGAGTGCGAAAATTCACTTTAAGACGTGGGTATCAAAAATGCAAAGAACAATAAAGGTGAAGTTGTGTACAAAACTGTTTAACTAGCTTTGAAAAACATTTCACTCTTTAAGTAAACATCTGAAAACAACACCAACACCTTTGTTGTTATTATTTCTCGTGTGTAATGGTTTAAGTTTACTACCATTTGTAACTACAAACCCTCAAGGGAAGTGCTGCTGAAGTGATTGTTTGTTATGTAACCCTTCCCCTCCGTCTTTTTGTCTGTAAAACAAGAAACACGTTGTAATTAAAACAACTGCACCTAAAGGACAATTATATAAATCAACGTTACAAAAATAAAACATTATAAAAATACAAGTGTCAGGGAATTAAAACAAAGAGTATATTTACATACTAGTTTGATCACCTTATATGACCGAATTTATGGAGAAAAATTAATGAACAGTAGACAGATTATATATAATATTAAAAAATCCACTTTTATTAGAACACAAAACCCTTTTCGGGTGATAAGAGGCTCGTACCAAACCACAAAAGTGGCACACAGATTCAAGAAAAACTGTGTTTAAAAGTATAACAGGTTGATGTAATAGGGTTATATATAGATGAGACAAAAATACCCACCTAACTGTAATAAACTAAGGAACTAAAAGAAAATACGAAAAAAAGTAACTAAATGAAAATGTCTAAAATTGCTCAACAATTGCTGATTGCTTTTTGTCTTGAAAATCATCACAACAAATCCTCCGGGAGATAAAGGCAAGTATAACACACCGATATTTCCCCCCTCAAAACTTACTGAGGCTTGCATACATAAAATTAACAGACTAATCACTAAGTCAAAAACTTTCCAGTAGAAGTGCGCACAGTATGTGTCAGTATGCGTCTTAGTGTGACCAAAAAGAATATTATATAAGGGTGATTCAAAACTAAACGGCAATCTCTCGATGAGCTTATTCCATATAGCTAAAAACAAGTAAAAAAGTTCATATAACCATATGCCCGGAAAAACGCTTTCGTTAGCGAAGCTTAGCGCGCCTAGCGAAAAGGATTTCGCCCCGGATTGTTCCCAGAACCCTTATGGTGAAGTCAGGCCGTATAAAAAATGGTAAAGGTATTTTACCAAAAGATACAAATACGACTGTTTTTTATGTTTTTATATCTGACAAATTTAATCAAAATTCGTCCTCCGCCAGAGCCTGTAAAAATGCAATACTTTCAGAAAGTGGATAATCTTCACGTAAAACCACAAAGAATTGGTGCAAAGAAATAAACACATTTTTTTGAGTGTTTAAACTAAAACGTAAGATTACTTCCATAAATGTTTACATAAAGGGTCATTTTTTTTCTTAAACAGATTTGTAGAAACATTTAAGTTCCTGAAAAGATTCATGTGAATTTACTTAGGAAAATAATTAATAATAGGTTATTGAAAATTTAGCTTTATTTAAAAAATAAAAACGAGAACGGGACACAAAAATGCATATTTCCCTTATCTGCATAATAATATTTAACTAATGTTTAGGTTGTGAGTAACAGCTGATCATTTATTCTAGACTTGGAACTCATTAACATAAAATGGTATTTACCTTTATAAAACTGTAATAATCCAACTATAATAATGTTTGCTCAGAAGTGTCCTCCGTTGTTAGCAATGCACGTTTACCCCGCACGACGAATCCACTCTTTTCAAAGCGCGTTTCATAACGTTTGGAGCATTCATGATTAGTATCTGGTACTTGCCTCCTCTGTATAATGCGATTACGTAAAAACCTCCTCTATGGTGTTAATCCGTTTTTCCACAATAAACAATTTGACTTCATGCCAACCCCATAAGAAAAATGTCTGCTGGGCGTGAGGTCAGGAGAACGTGGTGGCCATTATTAACTGGTCCATTTCCGACTCAATCCATTGTCTACCGTATGTATCAATTTAAATAGTTTTTCAACATCATTAGAAAAAATGTGAAGGTGCTCCCGTCGTGTCATAAATCCCATGCATTTATTCTGTTTTTGAACAGGGAAATATCTTCCAAGAGGGTAGGCAGGTTTGTTCTTAAATAAATTTACAGTTACCTACCGCTACTCCATTAAGTCGATTAGGGAGGAAAAATGGACCAATCAAATTTATCACCCAGAACATCCAAGGCCATACATTGACTGAAAATGTATGTTGAAAATTGCCCTTTGTCGCAGTTTCGATGTGGGTTGTGTCGTACGCCCAAGTATGGGGTTATTACGAAAATTTACAATTCCATTTTCTAGTTAAAAACAGGATTCATCAGTAAACGAGAATAAACGCCGAAGAAAATACTGATGTCGGTAAAACAAATTTCTTCTTAACCAGCCGCAGAACATATTCCGTTTATTAAGTATCTTGCGGGTAATAAGTCTTGAACACGTGTTATATGGAATGGCGTTTACAACTGTGACTTCATGAAGTGTCCCCGCCATTAACGCTTGACTGGCAAATATTTAACTGTCGACGTGGATAATCGTCTGGTGCATGTGGTTTGGTGATAATTCTTCTAGCAAATTGTATTATTGCTTGTTCATTATTATAGTTTCCTTGCGCTACTTTGACGACCAGTATCTATTCGCTTCGGTTTAAAGCTACCAGATATTCTCTAAGTCGTCTCTCTCACAGCTTCAAAATGTTTTTAATAAAAATATTTTATACACTTGGTATAAAAACTATTTCCAAATAATCACAGGATCTCACAAAAATACAATCTTCACACACCACAAATACAAAAACCTCCATAAAAGGTTATTCAAATATTACTTTCCATTGAAATTAAATTGTTGATATACAGCTTGATATTGCCAACCTTTGCAAAGAAAATATGACCGAATAAAAAGTGTTGAAAAGAAAAATAATGACTCTTTATTTAACATTTATGGAAGATACATTCTTACGTTAAACACAAAAATGTGGTTTATTTTCTTTGCACCCAATTCTTGTGTTTTTTATAAGTAAGATATCTCTGAAAAGTATTGCATTTACAGCTCTGGGACGAAATTTTTAAATAAAATTTGGTCAAATATAAAAACACAAAAAACAATCGTATTTGTATCCTTTGTAACTACCATTTAACCATTTTTATTACGGCCTGACTTCACCAAGGGGTTCTGGAAATCCGGAGCGAAATGCTTTTCGGCTAGGCGTAAACTCGCTAACGAAGCGTTTCCGGGTATATGGTTATATGAACTTTTTTACTTTTTTTAGCTATAGAATAAGCTCCCAAGAGATTGCCGTTTAGATTTGAATCACCCCTGCTATATGGTATATTAAAAAGAACTAAATACGAAACCTAAAAAGATTATACCAACAAAACAAAACTCAACTTAAAAGTCATACACACACTATAATAAGACAAAGAGAAGAAGACGTTATAATAATAAGCATACGGCCATACAAAAGAAAGCTCAGGGGCCACGATACTAAACACCAGGACCAAACATAGGACCGGAAGTGCCTTGCCTCTACCCTTCCTCCATCTTGACCATCGCCTTCCTGTTTCCATTTTTTCAGATGACACGACGGACGCGGGTGCCGGATAAAAAATCCGACATCGATGTTTCTTTAATCAAATATCCCATGCTAAATATAGTAAATAAAGTATAAGTACGTTTAACAAATCGTTTTACTTTAGAAAAATATATTTTTTTGCCGATTTATCATAGCAGCTTCACCTAGGTCATAGGCCCCATCAGTAGTATTTGATTGTTTATTGTACGTTCTTCGGAGATAATTATTAAAATAAACTACAGCTGCACAGCAACACAAATTACCATCAACATAAACATAGACATTTACTGATAATGCTTGCATTGTATCGTGAGTCCTATAGTTATCAGAGATAGTACTTGACGCATTCGTAAAAGCTTCTGCGGTTAATAATGCTTTAACACATTCCGTATGAAAATAAATTTCACCTCAGCTAGTGAAACACGAATCGTAGAACGATACTGGCCACAATGTGGAATTGTAAAAGAGGACTTGCAATCCTATAAACCTTAATTTAAGGATTGAACATACAAAATTGTTGGCTCATTACATGATTAAGTCTCAGCCAGTGATTCAGTGATACCAACTTTATATACTTAAAAGTGTTAAACTTGTCCTACCATCCATTTATTCTCCAGACCAATTGGTCCCTTAAGTAAATAAATAACTATTGTATTAGTGCCATAATTTAGGTTCTGGTTTATGCCTCCTTTTCGATTTGTAGGTAATGCCAACCTCTAAAAACGTGATATTTTTTCTCATATGACATTTAATTTCACAAAATTTTATTTTATTTTTCCCTTAAATCATAAGAAAAATACATGGTGTTGTATAAAATTCATGCTACCTAAACCTTAAAACAACCATTTGAAGTTTTCTTAGGTTAAAATAAAGAAAAACGTTTAAAACCAAATAACACTTTATAAAAAATATAACACGTAGGCCCCAATCAATTTTCAAATTATATTTTATTATTATTACTGTTAAATTATTACGTTTAATACAAAAAATATCATTTGATCATTTAAACTAAAAATTTTAGCTGCTTATTATATTTAAATCTTACTAAATAAATAGCATGATCAGTGTATTCTAATTCAGAGATAACGCACAGATAAATACTGTATTATTTGGTTGTTATTTTTTGCATTTAATTAAATTTGTTATAAACAATATTTGTCATAAAAATTTTAATCCAAATTTCGTGTAGTATATTCTTAAAAAATCATACAGCTTCTATCTTATCAAAACAATCTCCTGCTTTATATGATATATTTTTCCAAAGCTTATTTATAAAACTAGGTCTTAATTGGACAACAAATGTTTGAAAAAATCAACTTTTCTCTTTTATTTAATTTAAATAAACAATTTTAATCTAAAAATCAAACCATGCTGACAAAACGATAAAGGAAAGCAAGATAGAACTGTACTTGATACAACATTCCAGTGTTTTATTTGTGACGTGAAAAATCAAATGGTTAACTTTGATAGAGTCAGTTTATGTTTTCCCCTAATAATTTTCTGTACGTTATACCTTATATACATATTGTTTAAATAACCCGAATTTTGTCTTCAGTTTGCTATATTTGAAACAGGCTAAAATATTGCTTACGTTATATATTTTTAAATACCAGTTTGGTAATGAAAATAATTTACTATTTTCTAATTTTACACCCGCCTTCATAAAAAGTATGCCCAAAAATGTTTAAAAATAATAAAAACATTACCCAAGCTAAAATATATTTGCACCACGTCCGTGTTAGTTTGTAAAAGGTAAATTAGAAGCCTTGAACCATTGGACAGTGAAATATGCGGTTGCACGTATCTACAGTTTTAATACCTCGTTAAACACGGGGTTTTGCGCTTAAAAGGACTGAGATGACCGGACGAAGAAGAGAGAGCGGGAGATAAGCCCTGCTCACTATCGAAACAGATTACGTTGACTCATTTGTTGTGGTCGACTCTTCCTAAATGTTAAAATATTACACAACTGCCTGTCATTTGGGTAACTTTACTTTCACGTTAGTATATTCATTTACAAAGACGGAATAAATTGGTAGATCCACAACGAAGAATCGTGATATAAAGACAGAGAATTACAAAACGAGGAATTAATATACAATTCCAATGTCAAAATATCATAAAGTAGAATGTTTTACAACAACGAGGCAGCATACAATTTATGAAATCACTAATAGTGGAATAATATCATAGTTGGGCGTGTTTCCATTAGCAATTGGTACCTGCAAATTAGAGCGTGATTTCATGTGAGATGCTTCACCAAGAAACTCTTTACAGTTGGTTCCTAGCTTTGAGGCCATAATATTTTAAACATTTCCCTTAAGTTGGAGATTTCACGCTTATGGAAAAACAAGCCTTTGTCCTGCAACGTTACGGATTAGAAAAACATCATACTACGATTAGAAACTACATAACTCTCCCATCAATATTCTGGAGAGTTTACTCAAAACTCTTTTTATATTTTTTAATTAACAAGTTTGAAAAGAATAACGTTTAAAATATGTGTTCATGTCCACTGTCAAAATGGTTACAATAATTTCTAGCTAAAAAATAATGTAGTATGATTGCTTTTATATAAGCCCATAACAACTGCATATTGAAACTCGTAAAAAAAGTGGAAAACTATATGTCCTAATTTAGCGTTGTTTGTAAAGAAGTATTAAAGAGAGGAGAACATGAATATTTTGTACTTAGTACATAATCCCTTGTGTAGTAAAAGAAAATTGTTTGTTTTCCTTTTGTATTTCAAATTGAGTATCTATTAGCCTTGGTTCTGTCCAACAACATTATAAATTTTTGTAATTGCTCTAACTTATAGAAACGTTCATATCCTATTAATTTGTTGGAAAAGGTTAAAATAATTCTAAATTCTCTCTCAAAGCAAGAAAGATCAGTTTTAATTTCTAAGATTTTTCCATGATTGTTTTACACAGTTTAAAACAGTATAAGTAATGGTATAATTAGTGTTCACTAATGACATTGTAAAACGTAAAATTTTTTAATATTTCATTATATAGATGAAGTGATTAAACTTTACTACAGGTAATTACCAAATTAATTCCTTGGTTATTGCGAGGAAGACAATAATGTGGGTAGTCTGCACCTAGACCGTTACCCGCTAGGTTCACATGGCATCCGTGCAATATAGGTTAGATGTAGGATTTGTACAGGTTCACAAACATACAATATTCTGCCTTTGTAATGTTCTTACTGTATGAGTACATTGGCGTATTAGGGCGTTATTGATTAGGATGTTAATTTCATTTAATTCATGTAGATAAAAAATTTTTTTCTACGTTTTAGACAAGTTCGTGAATGAAATTACTCATTTGTTTCATAGATAACAGGATTTGCCAGTATATTTGCCGTTATTAAAAACTAAATGTGACATGAATGAATTTATTGTATTTAAACCTTACACATCTTAAATTATTTTTTTTAACCCGGTTATTTAATTAAAACTTTTTTCGGACTGGATTCCTAAACAGGAAGAAACCTGAGGACTAAGTAATGATGCACCCTGGTTTTCATGAAAAACTACAACTAGTTTAGTTAATTTGGTTATCTAATTTTTAACATTTTAGACTCATTTTACTGGCTGATAATAAAAAAAAGAAAAATTATTGACTCTCGTCACTTCTATGGTAAAATTAATTATTTTTTTTGGTTTCTTACAGTTATTCGAAAAATACGGACAAATTTTGCATTTGACCCATTGTTTGTCAACATAAAAGACTGTTACTAAATTTGGATTAACCCAGATATGGCCTGGAATTATTTTTTTGTTTTAAATTTTTTTTATTTTTTTTATTTTTTATTCTACCAGTTTTCTTTTTATAACTAATAGTTATGTATTCTTCAACACATGTTTAACAATAATTGTAAAAAAATTTCATCGGTCGTTTAGTAAAATAATGGGTGAGCCCCGTATATTATAGGACAGTAGGAAAATATGATGTGAAATGACTAAAATATTCCAAAAATGCTTTTTTATTTTTAGAAGGGTCTAACATTTCACATTGCGATATGATATGTTTTAGTGTAACTTAATTCATAACTGTGTTTTTTTAACAAAGGATATATAAAAACCAAGCTTAAATTAAAATTTTTAGTAAGTGCATTTTGTTAGTTTATGGCTTTGTGTGGTAATCAAATAAAACATTTAGTATGAAGACCAACATCCACACTTTTGGCATTCTGGGTAGTCGCACTTGGCATGGCAATTGCCCGCACATTCCTCGTTATGCTTTTCCTGGAGGAAAACAAACAAGGTGTCCAATCTGTTCAAACCTTGGAACGTCCACTTTTGATTGTTTCGATTGGCCGTCCCAGCCTTTGAACGCGCCACCCCTTTTACCCCAAAATGTTTCTAGAGCAGGTTTACAGGCAAGTCTGCGTCTGAATCTGTAAAGACATAGTGGCTTCAAGGTTCCCTCCCGCATGGCGGTGAAGTTTTGCCCATGGCATTTTTGTTCTGCACTGTCAATGCAGTTCACAGATCAGAGGGAAATACCACTTCTTACCTCTGATTTGGATTCGGTAACAGGCTCCATATTTTGATTCGCACCGGTCCACTCCGCCCATTTTTTTGTATGTTATGTACTTGGTTGTATGAAGGTTTGGTTGAGGGATGAAAGCATGTTTCTTGGCTTTAAGTGAAATGCGTTTTACCTGATGTATGGGTTGATACAACCAACAGCATTTGAAACAACAGTGGACAATACTGTTGTGTCATTCCCATCTTGGCAATAATTAAAATTTTCATCACATACTTTTTCGTATTCAAAAAGTTCCCCCTTTCTTTCTTTTTCAGAATCTTTACCTATCAGTCAGTGGGCACTTTTGCTATTCTTGTTATCTCTCTTCACTCTGTATCAATAGCTCCTTATAATTCTTTTGCGGGACAGTTTTCTCAACAACAAAGGTATACCCAGAAAAAAAAATTATCAAAATACAAGAAGTACGGGAAATCACCATTCTTCTTCAGAACATCATCAGTACTAGCAAAACAACACTGGCACCAAGGCCACAAGTGTTCATACTGAGGGTTCAAGGTGTGGCTGCTCCCTTGGTAGGGGTCTTTTCCCAAACTACATAGCCATTGGGTGTGTAGCACCAACCCAAATTTTGTAACCAATGAGCGAATAGGTTGTGTCTTCTGATGAATTGTTTCAAACCAATCGGCCTACCCAAAAAACTATCGGGACCATAGACCTCATTCAACTGAGTGGTTGTTTCCTCCATGTGGTGCGTAATCAAAAAAAATGTTGTTGTGTCTAACTGCCATCAAACAATGGACGTTACTTTTGCATACTTTGTCATCAGCATTGAGGTTGTCATTATCATCAACAACATGCAAATTTGACATAATAACAACTCAAATCTGTGCTCTAGAAATTGGCATTTTACAACTAATTCCATTGCGAGTGTGTCCAAAAGCTGTTTCCCAAAACATTCGTCTTCGAGGTACATAGGAAACACCTAACCACTCAAACAACAATTTACTCCTATAGAAACATTTCATTTCATCGACAGTTACATCACCTAAACGAGTTTATGTAATGCCGCATAAAAACCGAGTTTGTTTTTATTTTCTCAAACTAATAAATCTACAATATCATCATCGAAATACAGAAAAACTCGTTCTCCATTGTGTGTTAATTTTTGTATGTACTTCCTGTCTATTACTCCAAAATAGTATCATCTAGTTTTAGGTCCCTCTATTGACCCCATTTGTACTGCTTTTAGTGAATGGCTTACTAACCGTTTTTTGCTGGTTTTCTCTTCAGTTGAAATTCCTGAATTCGTCTTACTTTTTTATTTGGTGGCTGTGCTATGTTCCATCTTCGCTGAACTAGAGGGTAAGGTTTGGTTGTGAAATAAAGAAGGATCCTCTTCATCTTTGTTGTCACTCAGTTCAAATTCTTGGGAAACTTCAGCCGGGGCCAATAGTTGGTTTTCCTGGAAGATGATGGATTGAAGTCAATGTCCTCATCCCCAGAATCCTCATCAGTGACAATCATTTCATTTGCCCACTTGATTGGTGGCTGAATATATACGCCCAATTTCTTCTAATCAGGTGGCACTTGGATCTCTTCATCTTCTAGCACATCGTCAAAATTTCATTGAAGGTTCAAGTTCCTAAAAAATTCAAAGTACGATTAAATAACAAGGTTTTTCAGAATTTTTTTATAAAATAACTGTAAAAAATTGGTATTGATGCTTTTAAAACAATAAAGTTTAACCCAATTTTACTAAGTCACGCGACTTGAAATTATACAAGGGTCGAAACTATCATTTGAGAGTGGGAAGCATTATTGTATGTACATATGCCTAACTGGACTACATTGTAGGACGGGCCAATTCCAAACATAACCTATAAACGGTCTTGAATTTTAGGAACGGTCACATTTCAAGATAAATGTAATAAACTAGTTTAGTCAGTTATTAGGAAATGTACTTAAATAGGTTTTTAAAACTACGGACAATAATATAGTATTGTACTTACTTTTCGCACATTGGCGCAGGAGCTCATGAAGTTGATTGGAAATCCTAAATTTGTAAACTAGTCCTAAAGAAACAAAACTAGTTGAAAGCATTCACTTGATTGTTGCTCAGAATGCATTCAGGTAGCTCCGTTACTGAAGACAGCAACCACCCCTGCCACCTGTTGGAAAAAAAAGCTGAAACTACTGGCAGAAGTAAG
>NW_025785503.1:0-47289 GCF_021130785.1 Homalodisca vitripennis
TATGCAAAAATAATTCATTTTATCTCAATAAGAAAATTATTCGGAAAATTAGTATTTTATACGGTAAATATTTAACCTTTATTAAGTTCTTTGCCTCCATTGATTATGTTTTCTGATTTTCATCTGTCCTAAACTGTTGTTTGCTTGTATTCTAGGTTTGATTTAAGATTCTGATTTACAATTTTCACTTTGAAAGTTATTTATTTGTGTATTACGTTCTCCTTGATTATTATGTAATAAAAAGGCATAATACTGTTCTTTCTCCTACTGCTTTTAATAATTTTAACATTTAGAGTAAGAAAGTTCACAAATTAATTATTTTTTTTATATATTTTATTTAAACCAGAAATTTTTTTAAATTTTATATTATTTAAACATATCTACCAAAAATAGTACTTGGGACGGTTTACGGTGGTTCTTGAAAAAAAACTTATTCTATATTCAAATTGCGTTAACTGTCCATACTGAATTCCTGCATTACATACAAAATATAACGCATCATTACCATTTTTAGTGATACTCCGTTTCCTTATTAGCTCCCCAAAGGTGTGACATTTTAGCCTGATTCTTAAGGTGTGTGTAGTTAATTCACTCTGCAAAACTTTCCATAGTAACATAGGCTTTCCTTTCCATTTTGCTCCAATATCTTGGTACAAAATTCTAAGGAACTGCTGTTGCTATTGTCTTTTCAAATGTAAAACAAAGTAGAAACCTATGTTTAGATAGCTTTCACCTACAACCCAAAGTTAGTGAATTTGCTTAGATATACTTATAAATAAGAAAATAAAATTTCCTGGTCAATAACCCAACATATGAAATTTTAATATATTATTGTAGTATTAATATAAATGGTGATGTATGCTTAAGTTAAACAGCTGAAAGCATATCCGAAATCGCATTTTTTCAATAGTTATTAAGGGAACTTAATTTTCTTATTTACATATATGAAGTTAATTAAGATTGATAATTTCTTACACTTTTTAATCCAATATAATCATATGTTACACATTCATATTAAAATTTATTCACTTTTAGATATGTCGGTTCTATAAGGAAAATTGTCTACACTTATGTGATACATAGGTTTCATTTTTTGCAAATTAAAATTAGGATACCCACCAATAGTTGACTGTTATAACGTTACTGTTTCTCTTATTACTCAGATCTCGTATAATCGGATATATCATAGATTGATATTAATAGTAGTACAATCTTCAGGGGATCTAAGTGATGTTCTTTTTTAAAACACAAAGGGGGGGGGCCCCACCCCACGCACACTACTCTAAGTGTAATAAAAACAAAGTAGATGTTTTAGGGTACGTGCCTAGAAACTTATATGTTTTATTAATTCTTGGAAACGCTTTTTTGATACCTTAGCACGCCTACCCTTATGTAATTATCATGCAGGGGCTAATGCAATTTTTTAAGGAAAGATTTTTCTATCTAGCTCACAAACAACTACAGGTAGGTGCTCTATACAAATGAAAACTGGGCGTTTTAGTGCCTTAGTGACTTATAATCTCAGTATTGCCATCTTTTAAGGTTTAGATAAAATGTTGTGCAAGAATCTTTGTATTACCAGGGTGGGAAAATAATTTTACGGTTCGAAGAACGTTTGTTAGAGCAATCATAATCTTTTAAACTATACATATTTTTCATTTTAAATGATTTCAGTATCATTCTCTTATTACAATTTGTCTCAATATTTTAATGTTAACTTAATCAAGAGACTTACATATTAATTATATAAAAATTTTCTACATATATTTTTTACAACGATTTATTTCCTTTATCAAATATTATTATGATGACTTCCTTTGATCCGGGGGCGGTATAAAGAGTTTGTACACTTTAAATATCTTATGTTGTTATATTAAATTCATCAAAGATTTTTGAGCTCTTTAACTTTACAAAAAGACTGTTAATGTAATTAATGCCTTGCCTTAAGATGTGAGTTTAAATTTTGTGATAGTTTACCTGTCTTTTTTTAAATTTACCTAAGCATAATGAATATGTATTTTTTGTTTTAAGTTTTATTCTATCTTAAGGACAACGTTGTATTGTATATAGTATTCCATGTAGCTACAACATTAACAACAAAAGGCCGAAATTTCATCAGGTAACTCCTTATGGAAGGTGAATATTAATTATGTTAGACGAAAGCACTAACGTTTTCCCCTTTAGATAAAATTTTTAATGGTTATTTAAAATAATGAACGCCAACATCTCTATTGATAACTACACAAAATCTAAGTAAAAATTTAATTTCCCAGCTAACCTCATATCCTCAGGACTTTAAGCTTATGTGATCTAATCTTTAATCCCATTTATGCAGCTATATGGTTGGGAATGATTTTATTCACTGGCAGATATTGATTTATTTGTCCAATTTAGTCATTGGCGTATAGATTAACTCCTGGAATTCTGGAGATTCAATCTGTCTCTAATGACATCCATATTAAAATGTGGGGGGAAAAACGTTTTAAACGAACCTACCTTGCATCATTAAAACATCAGGGACACACTTATCTGCTTACAAAAAAACTATTCAGCTTCGATTACTTCTGCAGATATCCAGGTGTAGTCTAGATAAAGAAACACATATTCTTATTTTCTCATTTTTTTCGTACATAATTTTAGCCAATTACACCACATCAATGGATCCCTGGGGGGCGTAACCCCCAGAAAATAATTTTATAAAAACCACATCAGCCAATACCTCGAATATAAGAAATTTCATATTTAAACACCAATGTATTTATGTAAATAAATGCTTTGCAATACTAAGAGGTGTGTCAGGAAAAACCATATGAATAGGCTAAAGTTGAATGCCTCAGGTGTTGCGATGCTGATTGTAGAGATTAATCTCTTATAATTAATTGTTTATGTTAGCGCATTACACTGCATGAACATAGAACTGGTGTTTACACATCCTCTTATATTTAGTTTTCATATCCATTACAACTATACCTCTCTATGATCCATTAGTCAATCTATGTCAATATTAGCGTATAATTTCAAATTATTTTATTTAAAATTTCTAATTAACAATAAGTTTTGTAGAATTGTTGACAATAGCTCTGGACTCCTGTTCTTAAGAAATTATTTATTTTACTGGGAGAGCACAATACTGAAAGTGACGAAAGTTAGTGGGATTGAGTTATTTTTAGAAAAGCTTTTCTGATGATACATTGATTTGGAAATGTTTTCTTAAAATAGAAAACAGACAAGTTAGTTTTTTTTTAAATAATTTCTTCAATCTTTAGCATGCTTTTCTTAAACAAATTTTAATTGTAAAATCTGGAATGAATGTCCTAATTTAGTTAAATTATTTACACATTAAAGAACTCTGTGGACTGAGCCAGATCGTTCCAGTTTGTCTGACTTTTTGGTTCATATACGAAAAAGTTACTGAACGAGCTCGAAACTTAGCCCCGTAAAATTTATCGTCGCCATCTTTATTGATAGTTTAAGATCACAAATATGCAGGTTCTAAAAAACAAAATTCTTACCATGTTGTTGAAAACATTTTTTTTTTAAGGTTTTAGGGATGGTACAACGATAAACAATACGATAAACTCTTGTTACTGTGTATTGATCATTCAAATATCTATTTTTAATTTCAATAGTTATTGGTTAAATTTGACAATAATCCAACAATAACAGAAAACTAAGACATCGAATTATAATAGCGTTATTTGATTCGTGTTTGCTCGGGAAAAATAAATATTCCTTTTTCCCAAACAAGATCTTTTAGTTGGCTGTTTTCACAAAATTGTTTTCCATGAAAGCAGGAACAAACGCTTCTTGAACAAATCATTCGAAATAGATAAATAAATTTATTTTTGTATCAAATATTCTTGTATAATGGACATGTTTTATATCTCATTATAAGCATTCAAAGTTATATGTCAAAAAAAAACGTAATTTTCGGGGGAATATCAATTTATTATGCATTATATACCCCCCAAATGTGTTTTTAAAATTAGTAATATTCTGTTGATTGTAAAGTTTGTTTGTTCTGTAAACTAGTCTCCCACCATGCCGTGTTCCATCGTGCAGGAGAAGAAAAGATATTCTATACAGGTGCAGGCTGATTAATGGTGCCTTTGTGATAATAAAAGTAATATAAATAAATATTGAAACCTCAGTAATGTTTAAATGATTACCTTTCTTCAGCTCCACTCATCAAACTGTTAAATGTTTTTTACTTCCTCAAAAAGGTAACTATTGTAACACCAGCAAACAGCTCACCATACAACTTCTTGGAATACCACGAACAATTTTTTAAAACACGTTATTCACACTATTTAAATATTACTAAGTTTGTACTGATACAGGAATGGAGGCGTCCTTTTCCTCTTTGTACTTTTCTTCATTGTTCATTCGGGAGTAATTTATAGTAATTTGTAGGAAATGCCATTTTAATTCTGGAATGAAAAGGACTTGGACTCAAATCACACAATGACCTCCCACTTAAAGTCATGTAAATCTTTGGTTACAAACCAAGGGTAATCCTCAAACCACCATACACATTTGTGGTAGAGAATACACAGGTTTCAACGGTAAATTCACACTCCCGCCACCATTCACTGTTGGTGTAGAGAATACATAGGTTTCTACGGGTTTAATTCCCTTATCACCACCATCACAGCTTGGTAAGAGAATACACAGGAAGGATTGAACGGGTAATTCCATTTTACACCACCATCACAAGTTGTGTAGAGAATACACTAGGTCTTCAAACCGTAAATTTCACATCTCAACTCACCATCAGAGTTTGTGCAGGAGAATATCACAGGGGTTTCAACGGTTTTTTCCATCTCGCCACCCTTCACAGTTGTGTTATGTGAGTATAAACAGTGTTTACAACGGTAATATTTCACATCTTCACCACCATCACAGTTGCCGCGCTAAGTGTTGTAGAGAATTACACAGGTATTTCAACCGGGTAATTCCATTCTCACCACCTTCACTAGTTGTGTAGAGAATCAGGTACACAGGTTTTTTCAACGGTTTTAAAATTACATCTCTCACCACCCATCACAGTTGTGTTGATCGGGACATACACAGAGTTTCAACGGGTAATGCCATCTCATCCACCACATCACAGTTGTGTTAGAGTAATACACAGGTTTTCAACGGATTAATTCCATTCTCACCACACATCACAGTTGTTGTAGTGAATACACAGGTCTTCAACGGAGAAAATTAATCCTCCTCACACCTCCATCTCAGTTGTGTTATGCGGAGAAATTTAAACAGGTGTTCAACGGTTTAATTATCACAATCTCGCCACCAATCAAAGTATGTTTGTAGAGGGAATACACAGGTGTTAAACGGTAATTCCCATCTCGCACTCAATCACAGTGTGTGTTGGAGAATACACAGGTTTTAAACGGTAATTCCATCTCGCCTACCATCTCACTGGTGTGTAGAGTTATTACACAGGTTTCACAACGGAGTAATTTCCATCTCACCACCATCACAGTTGGTAAAGAGAATACACAGGATTTTTATCGGTTTTAAATTCAAATTTTTCACACACATCACAGTTGGTGTTAAGAGGAATACACAGGTTTCAATACACGTAAATTTCCTCTCACCACCCATTCAGAGTTGTCTGCAGAGAATTACACATGGTTTTTTTCATCGGTTAATTCATCTCGCCTCCATCACCGTTGTATAGAGAATTACATCTGGTTCTCAACGGGGTAATTCAATCTCACCACCATCCAACAGTTGGTGTAGGAGAAAATACAAAGGTTTTCAACACGGTAAAATTTTTCACATCTCTCCACTCCATCACAGTTGTGTAGAGAATACACAGGTTTCAAACGGCTAATTCCAATCTCACCAACACCTTCTCAGTTGTTGGTGTTGAGAATTTACACAGGGTTTCAACGGTAATTTCCATCCTCACCAAACATACACAGTTGTTGTGGAAGAGAATCAAAGGTTGTTCAAACGGTTAATTCCATCTCCCCACCACTCCATCACTAGTTGCTGTAGAGGCATATTACAAAGGTTTCAACGGGTAATTCCACCTCACCACAATCACTGTTGTTGTAGAGAGTATACACAGGTATTCAACGGTAAATCCATCTCAGCCACAATCACAGTTGTGTTAAGAGGAATCGCACAGGTCTTTTTTCAAACGGTATTTTCCCATCATCGCTCACCATCAAAGTTGTGTAGAGGAATACACACGGTTTCTCAACCGGTAATTCACATCTCACTACCTTCACAGTTGTGTAGAGAATACCACAGGGTTTCAACGGTTAAATTTTCCCCTCACCAAACACCATCACAAGTTGTGTAGAGAATACACAGGTTTCACAACGGGTAAAATCCATCTAAATTCCTTTCGCCACCATCACAGTTGTGTAGTAGGGGGAATACACTGGGTTTCAAAACGGTAATTCATCTCGCCACCAATCCCATCAAAGTTGTGTTGAGTATACACTGGTTTGCAACGGAAATAAATAAAATTTTCACCATCTCAACCGACCATCACAGTTGTGTTGTCGAATACATCAGGTTCTCATCGGTAAATTCCATCATCACCTCACTTCACAGTTGGTGTAGTATGGAATACACAGGTTTCAACGGTAATTTTCATACTCAACCCACAATCACGGTTGTAGTAGGAGAATACACAATGGTTTTTTAAACGGTAATTCCATCTCGCCTCACCAATTTCACAGTTGTGTGTAGAGAATACACAGGTTTTTCCATACGGTTTTACGATATTAACATTATCACCACCATCACTTCACAGTTGGGTTTTAGAGTAATTACACAGGTTTTCAACCGGTATATTCTCACTCCTCACACACCACCATCACAGTTGGTGTAGAGAATTAAACAGGTATTAATAAACGGGTAAATTCCATCTCGCACACCATTATATAATTATATTCACTGTTGGTGCGTATGAGAATTAAACAGGTTTTCAACGGTAATTCCTTCTCGCCCACCTTCACAAAGTTGTTGTAGAGAATACACCGGTTTACAACGGTTAAAATTCCATCTCGCTCACCATCAACAACGTTGTTGTAGAGGAGGAATACACAGGTTTTTCAACGGTAAATTCCATCTCGACCACCATCAAAGATTGTGTAGAGAAATACGCAGGTTTCAACGGCAATTACCGCCTCACTTCTTCTTAACCACAGATCACAAAATTTTTGTGTAGCGGAATACACTGGTTTTTTCAACGGTAATTGATTCCATTTCACCACCCTTCTACAGTTGCTGTAGAGAGAATACGCAGGTGTTCATACGGTAATTTCAAATCTCACACACACATCACAGTTGTGCAGTAGAAGTTCTACAGGTTTTCAACACGGTAATTTCTTCCATCTCCATTATACTGCGCAGATGAATAACACAGGTTTCATCGGTAATTCCATCTCACCCCACCACATCACAGCTTGTGTGTAGAGAATACCACTGGTTTCAACGGTTTAATTTCCATCTCGCCTGGACATATTATATCGAGATTAGAAATTATTTTGCAGACAACCTTAACTTTAAAACTTTCTATATAAAAAATTTTAAAATCTATATTTTGTGTACTAATAAAGGGGCCTGTATGGGAATATAAATGCTTAGTCACTAACTCTAAGTCAATAAAGTATACTTTTGATTATACTAGCAAGCCTATCTCGACAAGCTTGGAAGGCGGTTTTAACCTGGCGGTGAATATACCAGTTATTCCTATCTTGTATAATTTATTTCACTGTTATTCTCGTACTATATATATTCTACCAAGTATTTTGATGGTCAAATATGATGCTCTATTTCATGTTTTCTTCCTTTGTTTCTCTATGTATTACTTTCAATTAAAATATACATAAATTGATGTTGAAGTTGAAGCTTGGTATTGGCTACTATGGAACTTGATTACTAAATTTTTAGTAATACAAAACTAATACTTAAAACTTTTTTTTTCTTAGGCCTTTCGCACACCTCTGTATGAATTACTGGAAACGCTACATCCATAAAAGGAATAAAAAATATATTTAAAAACACTGTTATACACACACACCTAGATTATTAAAATGCTTGGGTATTCCTATTACATAAATTCAACCTAATTACAGATGAGGTTATTACATTAATAACATGTTAGCAATACAAAAAATTTCTATATTACTTACAAAAATATAAATTTTTTTATGTATATGGTAATTACTTTAGTAATTATTTTATTTTTATTTAACACATCACTCCATACAGGCTACAGGAAGTATCATATGTCTATGTATTATATTATTAGAAAAAACAAATTTAGTTTCTCTATTTACTTGTGTGATTGTGTGATGTGTCTGACGAAGATAAGCTTGCAAGCTCGAATATGAAACCTCATCAAATATAAAAGTTTTAAGTATTGGTTTGTGTTATAAATGTAGTGATTCAGTTATACATAATTCATGTATTCAATATATTTCACATACATTTCGAGGTTTATTTTATACCACATCTTCAAGTAATGCATACCAGTATAGATGTATATGATAAAAAATAAGATTTGAGAAAAAAGAGTATATCATAAAATTTAAATTACGCCATAAATTCAATAAAATTATTGAAAAGCCCAGCTGTGTTATTTGTAGCTTATTTTAAAAAACTAATTGGTTTTTTATATTTTAAAAATTAATTTCATAGTTCTTGCTTTTAATATGTTAAAACTTTTAGATTTCATTATTTCGCTTTTTGTTTCAAAACATTAATTTCATAATATAAAAAAAATATTTTTGTGATTATAAAATATTTTTAATGGATTACCCTGTTGGATTTTAGTTCCATTTTTGGCTCTAAAGCTTTAGCGAAGAATATAACATTTGTAGCTGGGAAAAATTGTTTCGTTTCTGCTATATCTCTGTTTGGCTGTCCTCACGATATCTCGAAAATAAAGTAACTTCTTTAGCCTTTTAATTTTGCTTGAAGCTCCAATTTTTATATACTACTATTGACACTGATGGCCGCATTTTAGTAAGATAGAGTAGAACTATATGAAAATTTTATCTCATGTGAAATATTAATTAATTTACATTATTTGTACAGTAAAAATATAAAGAATTTAAGTGAATTGTTAAAAGTTGGTGACAAGGGTTTGATTGTCAGCGTACTCTTGCCATTGTCAGTACCCTAACTGAATACTTCATTATTATTTAAGCACTGCCATGTAAATCTCTCTCAAAGTTGGGGGAATATTTTTCACGTATATATTTTTTGATTGAAAGATACCTGCACATTTTAAATTTTACACGAACTTAATTTTTACACCTCACATAACAAGATTTAATGTGTAATGTTACATGTCGAGCCATGAATTTTGGTTTTGCATTGTCATTGATAACTATCACTCATTAGGATGCCACAAATTTCTCTTTTATCTTTCTGATATAATGCAAGCATGTATTTTATGTGCCTAGATATTGTCTAGAATGAAATGAGATATAGGCTTGAACCGTTTGCATTGTAAACCTTAGTGAAAGCCTGCTTACACACAACACATGGTGTGATGTTTCTCCGACCGTTATTATTATATGTAATAATATTTCCATAGTAAATTTTGTATAGTATATATAGTATAATACTATTTTTATAGCAAAAGATTATACTTATCGTGAAAAAGTATGTTGTGGTATTTTTTTGTGTATGGCTATTTAAAAAAATTGTAAAGGTTAATCGTAAACGATTAACACCATTGAACGTAATATTTGTCTAATAAATAAGTTAATAATATTAGTACATATTTAAAAGTCTATTATATAATGCTGCATTGTTCATAATATTTGCAAATTTGATGTCTGTCTGTCTTAAGATTCTATGTATTGTATAAAACTGTAAATATATGATTGCATATTCTTACAACTAATAGTAAAATCTAAACAAATAGCCCATTACATATGAAAGCACTATGACATTGTCACAGGTGTGCAATACACTGTGCTTGTTTTAACCGGTGGACATGAATACGCTTGTTCGTCACATATGTGTGTGAAGAGTGTGGATCAAATACACTCTTATTTTATTGAAAGCGCTCCACCTTTTCGCCTATTAATACAAAATAATTAATTAATTTTTAAATAAATGTGCCTCGCTTTGTCAACGTGGGTGACATTATTTCCATGAAACAGAATATTTTCATTATTTATTTATCTTTAAGTATTTTATCATTTACATCAAGTAAGTGGTTAGGCATAGCAAACAATTGTGTATACAACGAGTTAAAGGGAAATACAAAGTGTAAAGCCGATCTAAGGGTTATTTTTAGTTACAAGTCGTAAAATTTAGAATAGAATATTCATATTTTGGTTTCACTTGTTAGTTGCCAGTAAAATTCTGTTAGGTGTATACTTTACTAGTTGCATTGCATTTGCAACCGAAAGATATTAAGCTGTACAAACTATTGTTTTAACTCAATTATAAAAACCAATTAGTAAAATAGTTGTATCAGAATATTAATAGAATATATAAACTATAACAAATTGTTTATAAACAAGTCAATATTAATTTTTAAGCAAAATAAAATAAGTGTTTTTAACAGGTATGCAAAACTAATTGTGTGTTCATTCCTGAAATCCTTACTTAAAATCCTGTAAAATGCAGCACGGTTATCAGCATTGTAAGATAACTTAGTTTGTATATTATTGTTTAAACATTTCGGCTGGAAATTTTAATTTGTTTTCTTATAATAATTAAAAATTAATTATTTTATATATAATTTAAATTTAATATTTTTATTTAAAGTATTTCATATTGCACTAAAATTAGTTTTTTGAAACTAGTTACTTCATATACAAACTTTTTAACATCTCAACCTAGCTTACTCATAATCTAGATAGGAAATCTGAGTGAGTTTATTTCGAGAGTGATATTATTTTCGCATGCTTACAATTTAAGAAGGTACGAAGCATATATAATTACTTCTATTACTAGTAGAAACGAACACTTCTATTTGAATGAGATAATAGTATTTTTTTTACAATTTTATCAATGACAAATGACAAATCCACCTTGTGATCATCCAAACAAGGAGCTTGCCAAGCTCGATATTACTTAAATGTGATTAACTTGCATTAACAAGCTATCTTACGATTTTTAAAAATTACTCGGCATTGTTGGTGTAATTTTTTACAGCTAATGGAAGGGATGAAAAACGATTTGGTTGTCACTAACTCAGTCTCACTGCGTGTTTAAAATGTAGGAATAATAATATACTCATTTTGCTGTATAAGTTATTTTTGACTCCTATGAAATGTAGATACTTAGTATAAAAACATATAAAATCTCTAAACTTTTACACTTAGCAAATTATTCTACACACTTTAATTTATATGTTGATAAAGTAATAATTATACATGTTTCATTAGGATGTAATGTACTGTTACACAATCATAAACAGCTCGCTGTTAGTTCTTGTTAAAACGAACACTTTGAGCATGAATCACCTTCTTTTCTGATAGGAAAGCACTTATTCTATAATACGTAATAGGTTTAGTTTTATTCACCTGATCTATTCTGAACACTATATGGATTATAATTCCTGATTAGTTAGATTGATTAACTTACTCTTTTAAAATAGCAATTGGTATAGAATAAGCTAAGATGAGTATAACACACATTGCACATTAAACCCAAATAAACTTTCTCCAACTCTTTAGGCTAGGTAATTTATAGTGTGAAACTCATTTTATTACTTTTAACGAAATAAAAAAAAAAAAACAAATAACACCTCTATGTAGTAGTACTTCTTACCCTATGTATGTTTTAGATTATGGACATATAAGTTAGTAGGGTAAGTACTCTCAGTATTAAAATATGATTTTAGTCTTAACATTGGATTATTTTAAGGATATATTTTAAATATATATACGATTATTCATTTATTTTTTCAAACGAAAATTTAAATTTCAAACAATATTATTTTCAAATAAATAAGAGAAACTAATAAAGTTCAGTTTTTTATGCATTGATTTTTGATTGCATATTATAACTTATTACTTATTTGTAGGTTGTATTATTTATCCTACTTCAAATTTTTATAAATGTTTTAATGAGTAAATTTAACTAAATGTATACTTATTTAGATTTATAACATATTAATATATGCAAGCAATTCAAAACTCATAAAGAAACAATCTAAATAAGGTGGAAGGATTTACACATAAAAACTCCACAGATATGAGAACGAAAATTGTCATTTCGGTTTAAATTCTTCCCTCCGGGGACATGAAAGGTCTGACAACTGGGCCTCAAAATGCAAATTCAATAAGCGGTGACTCCACCGCCTCAGTTAAACTGGGGTTTGGAATTTGAGGTTTTCTGTTTAAATGACTTTCATTATGAGACCCCTTACATGGGTACACGTTTTTGCTAATGATCTTCTGATTAAATGTTTTTACTGAATTTCTGATTATACAAAAACAATTGTGTGTATGCCTACAACTAATAAGGATATTAATAAAAAAACCTTAAATCGTATTTTGATCATAAACCTCTTTAACCCCTTTATAGTGTAATCTCGGTTATGATGTTCAGTACAAAACAATCACTATTGCAATACAATAACCTGTATTGCACTATTGCAGAAACCTGTATTGTAATGAAACATCATTAACCTAAAACCTTTTTTAAAACCAAAACATATCGCTCTGTTTGGTATTTTTTAAACGCAAGTTTAAACAAGAGTAAGTTTTTAGCACAAGAGTTTTTTAAACAAGTGTAAACATGTTTAAATCCTGTTATGAAAATAGTGCATATCGACGAATTAAATATCATTCATCCTCTCTGGTTTTAAAATTATTATTTTACATTTTCCAAAATTTAAAGAAATATTATGTAAAAAGTAGGTAAAGTATTAAAGAAATATAACATCCTTGAATAATTGAAAAACTAATCACCTATTTTTTATTGTTGTTATTTTTGTAATTTTTTTATCTTATTAAATGAAAAACTTTACTTTTAGTACAACTTTATTTTCAGCGAACATCAAAATGAATCTCAAAATAAACGAGGTCCGTAAATTAACCAGTTCGTCAATGTCTATTAAATAACAGGAATACTGCAAAATGCGCTAGCCCTAACGTCAACATTCATATTTAAATGTAGAAAAAAAGTTCTATTAAAAAACAATCGCTCGCTTCTTTGAGTCTTCTTTCAATATACAATATTAATTTATGTTATGATTCAGAGAAGGTGGTGAAAGGTATATTAAATACTAAACTGTTTACCGAAAAAGGGGAAATCCAGGATTATGAATAACATTATGAAATATTAAATTTGTTTCATAAAATTTTTCTGATTTATTAAAGAATGCCAAAGCGGCACATCGAAAACAAATTTACGCAAACAAAATTAATTTTTCTGTGAACGCTATCCTCTGGTGAATGAAACAAAAACAAAGGTATAGTATGAGAACTGGTGCAAACTGCCACTTGTCTATATTACGTCAATCACAAAATAATGCCACCTCTGATTCTCAAGTTGTTTTGTATTTCCTCTAGATCTTATTATTATAAAACTTTGTTATCTGTTGGAATTTATTTTTAATTAGGGAGGGGTAGGACAGAAAATTACATTTCTTTCTTTCTGTTTTTCTTTTCACTCGATTATCTGACTTATATACTGGCATATTAAAGACACATTTCCTTACAAGCACATCGTTTTTAATGATGATGCATGTAACTCCATGGCATTTCATTAAGTGTTAGCTCACTTTTGTTTACTTTATATGATTAATTTGGTCCTTATGGTTATCCATAATTATAGCTGTCGTTATATCTAATAATTAATTAAATTGTTAAATCAATCTTTGCTTAATATTAATATTTTAAATTGTGATACATAAGAGGACATATTGTCGCTTAGCTAATGTAAGCGAGGTTATATTTACCTACAGCTTTCCAATATGCTTGTTTAAGGGAAGCAAAACATGTTATGTTGTATCCGCTAACACAATTTTCCATAACTTTCTGTTTGGAACAAGACCCCCTACATTACTCTCTATGACTGCTGATCCTCTTCATAAAAAACAACGTTTCACAAAACTTCATAGGTATATTAACTGTATTTTTAAACACTATAAAATGTACTCATATACAATTTATTATTTACCTTAGTTTTATGATCGCCTCTGTTTACTAAATGTTTCATAAATGCAAGCTTAAAATGTCATTTACGTTAAATAGTGTATTCTACAATATTTGCCTCTCATCGTAGCATAACGTGGCATTTTAGTGTCCAGTCTGAGGGGACGGCATTATCCTGTGAGGATTTGATTCAGATCTTCAATTGAGTATTTTTTTTTACAGAAGTCTTTTACCCTGTCTGGGGTCCCCACAATTTTATTGTTACCATTTTGGTTTACCTATAGGACCAATACAATAAAAATTTGCTAACGGTGAGCCAAATTGTATGCCAGTGACATTTTACCACCAAAGTCTCATGTCTATAGGTCAGTTTGTGTTTGAGTTACGCGGAAAGACTGATAGATAAATAAACAGAAATTTTAATTTCACCCAACCCTAAGAGTGAATAAATAATGCTTCTCTACATTTCAGCCAAGAACAAAAAAATACTCACATACTCTAAGGTCAATTGTAAGTTTTATCTTATTCATGGTTGGAGTTGATAGAAGATGTAGAAACACTAGGATCTGCCAAGATTGGTTTGAAAATATAATATCCAGTATCCTTTTTTGCTGCTTGAAGGAGAGTAACAGAAGTACAAGTCGTTGTTTGGTCGGGACTGCATAACAAAAATTGGCTCAGTCTGAAGAGTTGGAAATGTGATTAATAGAATTACTTACCATAGTTTTTTGGAAGATGGAAGAAAATTCGACAAAGGTATTAACAAAAGGAGGACAGACTTCTAAATGTAATTTTCTTGACTGAAGAAATACTTCACTTCAGTTTTGATTTGTTTGGAAAGAAGTTGTGTGAGCAAAATTTTGATTAGTTGTACAGCAATTTAGATGCTAACAAGGAATATTTGTTTGTAAATTCCTTTTTTCCTCCAAAACTCTTATCATAAAAGAAAATAAAAAAAATTAAATTTTCATTCAGTTAGAATATGCAATCAAAATATTTATTTATACGAACAAAATGCAAAAAAACTATTTAAACAAAACGATGCATAAATTGATCAAAGATGGATTATTATTTTTTAGTTTTTTTATTAACTAAAGTAAATGAACAATAGTGCAATCAATTTTTTTACAACATTTTTTTAATGACAACTATACAATTTAAAATATAATATAAGCATATTTACGTTTAAACAAACATTTAAAATAAAGATACTTTTACGAAACAAAGCAAATTTAGTGATTTTACGAATCTCGTAAGCATATGAAGTAGAATATCACAAAGACGACATTGGAAAAAAATATCAAGGATTTTAAATAACAGTTAAAAGTGACAATATTAGTAGATGGAAATAAAATTGAAATACTCAATTTCCTTTTTTATTTCATTGTAGTGAGTTTGAATCTGTACCGTTATTTATATAATACATACTTTTGCAGCCATGGTACTAATTACTGGGTTAATATAAGTTACATCCGATGATTCTTGGAACTAAATTCTTTGGCGGATTAATAACCTAATTGGCACGCGTATTAACTTTCTTCTCTCGTGAAACTTTGTAGATGACGATCCTTGTTGCCGAGAAACATCTCGCGCGCCTTATCCATAAGGTAAAAATGTATATTTACGTTTTATAAATTAGCCCCTTTCACACGAGACCTAATTTTGAATGTAATATAAAGTAAAGTTGTAAATAGTTAAAGTAAACTTACCTTGGTTGATGTTTTATTTGGAAGATTATTATGGATAATAGTGTGGTGATGTCCTTCTGACGAGACCACGTTGTCATGAATTTTAGTTGTCTCGATAAAATGGCTAATACCGTCGTGATTTTGTTTTAGGTGCGTTCAAACCGAGTCCCCTCAATCTGATTTCAACTTCATGTTTTAGACTTCTACTTTTACTAATCTTCACCTTTTCGACTGCAGCTGCAATGTCCAGCAAAGATGCTGACGCCCGCGCTTGTGAGTCGACATCAACGTGAAGGGAAGTAAATTTTAAAAGTGTTTAAATAATTATTAGGTTAGTATGCAAAATTTCCCATAGAAAAGTGGACCCACTAAGCCCACAGCCATCATATCATTTTGTTCTTTACCACTCTATTTGGCAATGCATTATTTTATTTTTAACATCTAGTAGTGCTGTTATGTTTATTTGCCACAATTAAATCATATAAGTAAACTTTGAAATTCGATTATTCATTACTACGACCTCAGCGGTATCCAACCCCACATTTTTCATCCATTCCGTCATATCAAAGAGAGAAATATTGATTAAAAACGTTTTAAACAACCATAAGACATTTCCATGTATATGCATATTTTTTGTTAACATTTGACATCTACATCTACTTTATCCAAAGTTCAGAGAGTTCGGAATAATACCCATTAAGTTGCAATCGCATTCAAATGGTAGTTCAATAAAAGCTGCAATTTACGAACTGGTTTTTTGTGCAACGTCTAATTTTTAGTTGAATGGTCACTAAATCCTGTCTTATGTGTCATTTCTTAATGTGTATCTTAGTTTTATTTTATTAATTTAGTATTACCTCTTATATGGTCTAATATACAGCATTTTATGCTAAATGAAAATAAAAACAAATAGTATTTTCTTAGAAAAAACGTGAATGTAAAATAGGATAATTCCGAATAACACAGACTCTAAAACTGATAAAGTATAGATTGTACCACTTCTGTACCCATGTACACATTATCAGTATTTATAAAAAACTTTGTCTGTTCGACTCTGTAAAAGTTTTATTTGAATACAATCAGCGTTTATTGGCGAGCTGAACAAAAACCATTCTCGAAGTTTAGACTTTATTGTGAGCTGCTCTAAACACAGTATGACTAGAGGACAATACAATTTGTTTCTAAATTCTATTGCAACATCCTATAAGCTTGTATGATGTTCATTACATGTAAATTTAACTCCACTATAATTTTCCTATATTTTATAAATATTTCACAGGAAATCTTCCAATTTGCATCACCCTTATACGAGATTTATAGGGATATTTTTAGGAATTTTCCTATCATGGTCCACCCGCAACTCAAAAACCATTAATCCACAAAATTATATGCTATATATAATTAGCTTATTTACAACAACACGAGCTTACAAAAATGTAAACTCCCGTAGTTTTAAATAGATCCAGAATCAATCTTCGATTACTTAAAAGTATTACTATCCAACCCAGGTCCTATTTGCACATATAAGAGTATTAGATGAGTTGGTTAACCAGTCTTAACCAATGACAAGTTTCAAGATTTTAGTTTATTGTGCACAATACGGCATATCTTAAATGTATTTTTTAGTCTATCAGGTAATTAGTAAAAATTCTCTTAATTCTACTAAAATGTTTTTAGAGAGCGGCCGCACATTTTTGTAAATATTAGACTACCACTGTAACATTAGTCACTTAGTGAGAATATAATTGCTATACTTTATAAAAACAAAAAAAATATTTATAAACATGTAGATTTTCTTTTAAATATAATAATATTTATTTAGTAACAATCAATAATTCATGTCTGTACTTACAGCGGTTTAAACTTTAATGTGCATCTTTAATGCATTAAACGGCCGCTATTTTAAAAACTTTTTATATTATATTATATATTATTTTATATTATTACGATTAGAACCTTAAATGTGGTTACTAAGATAGATCCTACGTATTGAGTGAATATCTAGTCTTAACCAATTAAAGGTTCCTAAATAGCGACCCACTACACATTTTGTACAAAATCTGTATCTCGGGTATTTTACTACTTAAGTAAAAAATTGATGCCTTTATTAACATTATAAACCTTTTTCAAGCAAATATGTTTTTTCTTACCTATTTTTTATATAACTTTATATGATTTTTTCTATTTTTAAAATGTTTTTAAAATATGCGGCCGTTTAATGCATTAAAAGATGCACATTAAAGTTTAAACCGCTGTAAGTACAAACATGATTATTGATTGTTACTGAAGAAAATATTATTATTTTACAAGAAAATCTACAATGTTTATAAATATATTTTTTGTTTTAAGTTTCTTAAAATGTTTGAGTACTAAAAATAAAGGATTTTGGAAATTAGTAACAAAGAGTATAATTAATTAGTAACGCGGTAAGCTTGAGCGTTATCGTTAAACAACAGTGCTGTGTAAATAAATCAGACATCTAAATTAACAATGCATCTTTAGTTTACCATTTCCAGATAACTGCCATATGTAACATTCTACCGACTAAGCCGGAAGGGATATTATTTAGTTGAGTTCTTTAAAAAACGTTGTACTTCCATAAACAAACATGACATTGCTAATGATAAAATGCATAATAACCTTTTAATGATTTTCAAACATACTGGTAACTTATTATATTATTATGCTACTTTACTAAGCTGCCAATACTACCACAGAAGGTTATGTACCGTCATACTAGGGATAAACTCTAACCAATTCTGGAAATCCAATTGAACCTCAAGACTGGTTATCTTCCTTGTAATTGTGCAAATTGTGTACTAACATTACATTAACGAACCATTATCTCCCATATCACGGACCAAAAAACACGACTTCAACACTCAAGGAACTTACTGTACGTCATACTAGGGATAAACTCTAACAATTCTGGAACAATCAATTGAACCTCAAGACTGGTTATCTTCCTTTTCATTGTGCAATTGTGTACTAACATACATTAACGAACCATTACCTCCCAGATCACAGACCCAAAAACAAGACTTCAACACTCAGAACTTACTGTACGTCATACTAGGGATAAACTCTAACAATCCTGGAAATAAATCGAACACTCAGACTGGTTATCTTCCTTGTCATTGTGCAATTGTGTACTAACATACATTAACGAACCATTGTCTCCAGATCACAGACCAAAAACAAGACCAACAACTCAAAACCTTTCATAAACGATTAAAAAATTAAATCGATTAAATGATTAACTGTACCTGATTGTATGCTTACTTATGTTCGAAACTAACATAAAGAGGCATCATAAGTACCTTAAATAAGTTGGCTACAGACTTTCAATTTAAAAATTGCTTTGCGAAGCCGCGGGCAACAAGCTATTTTACGATAAATGATTGCCTATACAGTTTCATATATCCAGTCTCGATATTTGGGGTTTTAATATTGTAACTAATTTTTTAAAAAATCAAGCTTTTCAGTGGTAAACCTTAAACCGACTACCTTTTTGCGCAGATTGGACTATTTGAGGTTGGGGTTGTATACAGGCAACGATAGAATGTGTGGAGCACGGCTCGCTCTTCCTCAGAGTCTGAGAGTACACGAAAGAGGGTGTTGTCTCATATTACAGGGGAGCCAGAGAGTAGCTTATATTATCTCGGACAAGGTACACTGGGCTCTGGGCTGACAAATCTGAGAGGGAATATCTGGAACAAGTGAGGAGTGGCATTGAGAAGTTGGGAAAGAGAAGTTTTGGGGAAAGAAAAGCGTAGAATTGACAGCAGAAACACATCAAGAAAGTTAAACCCAACTGGGACGATTTAACAATTATATAAGGTTATTGGTGTCACGGATGATACGTCCAGCTTTCTAATATGAATGAAAAATTCTTGAACATTTAATCTCCTATTGTTTATATTATTGCTCACTTTGTAACAAAAGTTACACACCTAGATAGTACTATTTCAATTACAACAAGGTATAATATTTCCATGCTAATTACGGAAAAAAGACAGATTATGGTGCAAAATATAAACTAAATTCTTTAAATTCAGGTTTTGTACCGGTCGGATTTCATGTTGAAGATTGTATTAGTTTACAGTTCAAATGGAATAGGAATTTGTCATGGCTTACATTTCAATGGTTGATTTCGATCCGAAAGCAATTAAGGAACTAACCTTAGTTCGCACGATTAACCGATGTGTATTTAGGTTCAGTGATAGGTTTTGGGTGCGATTAAAGGCTGGGAGCAGATTAACTGTATAAGTGGTCCAATATTATACTGTCCACTACTACTCACATTCACTAATTATCTACTCATATTCCGATTGTAGTTTGTTCTACATCTTCCGAGATTATCTTTGTCTCCGTTCTTAACGAAAAATACAGTCGCAATGTTTTAATACTCTATGATATTTATGTTCATTTTTAACCATGTTCCATACGTAGCAGTTATAGCATTTGCTCCATAGGAAATTTAAATTATATATTACATATTGATGGGGGTAATGATGTGCGAATGTTGTATGTGATAATTTAATTAGTGATGTCAAAACTAAGGTAAATTCAATTAAATAATTTACTAAGGATTAGTCGATATGCACCTCAGGTTCTTGCGAGACGTTTCCACAGGAGCTTCTCATGTAAATTCCAGTAGTCTTGTAGGAATGTACTGGTGTCCTAAGATTGAAAAGTCAAAAGTAGTCAAAACTCTCCCTATGTACGGTAGCAGCCTGTACAACATATTTAAAATGGTACTTAGCCTTTTTTATTGATTTTTTGGCCTTTTACCGATTTTTACCAGGAGTTTAATTTGCCGACTTGAGAATCATTCTGGACGGTAGGGCGGCCGCATCTGGTTGCCGCTTCCCATCTCAGGGCTTATACCAGACACACAGCATTACCGCAGACTCTGAAATTTTTCAGTCCCGACTTTTTTCTAAGTCCAGGTTCTAAACCAATATGAACCTAATAAATTCTGTACCGATATGCACCAATTTTCAAACGGTTATGCCCCTCTTGTATACTGATATGAACCTTTTTCAAACCGATATGCACCAAAGGGTTCCTGCCAGATATTTTACAGAGACGTCTCAGGTAAATTTCAGTACTCTTATAGGGAGGTGGTATCCTAAGAGTTAAAAATAAAAAGTAGTCAATATCTTCCCAAAGTACAATAATGGGCCTGTACAACATATTTAAAATAGTGTTGGTATCCTAAGAGTTAAAAATAAAAAGTAGTCAATATCTTCCCAAAGTACAATAGGGGCCTGTACAACATATTTAAAATAGTGTTTAGCTATATTTATAGATATTTTTGGCTTTTAACCGGTTTTTACCGGGATTTCAAGTTGTCGACGACCCAAGAATCATTCTGTATGGTGGGTTGGCCGCTTCTGACGGCCTACTGATTTCGGTGCTTGTCCTTGACCCACAGCATGCCGCAGACTCTAAATTTTTTTAAAGTCCCGACTTTTTTCTAAGTCCAGATTCCATACCGATATATAAACCGATTTCTGTACTGACGTGCACAAATTTTAAAACTGATATACACCAATTTTATACCGATATGAAACCTTTTTTAAACCGATATGCACTTATTTCAAACCGATATGCACCTGTTTCTATACCGATATGAACCATTTTCAAAACCGATATGCACCTCTTTTATACCGATATGAACATTTTTTAAACCGATATGCACCTCGGGTTTTAGCGAGACGTTCCACAGGAGCGTCTCATGTAAATTCCAGTACTCTTGTATGTAGGTAGAGTGGTGTCCTATGAGTGAAAAATAAAAAGTAATCAAAAACCCTCCCAAAGTACAGTAGGAGCCTATACAATATTTAAACTGGTGTTTAGCAATTTTTATAGATTTTTTGCTTCTTACCGGTTTTTAGCGGGAGATATAAATTTGCCGACCTGAGAATCATTGTGGGCGGTGGGGCGGCTGCTTCTGGCTGCTGCTACCGACAAGATCAACGTAATAGTTAGAGAATCGACATTTCACAATCCCTGAACTTTGGGATAAATTTTAAAATTACCTAAAGGCGCAGAAGACACAATTTGTTGAAGAAGGCATTTCTAAGTTAGTCAGCTCATGGCTAATACCCGACACACAGCATTGCCGCAGACTCTGAAATTTTTCAGTCCCGACTTTTTTCTAAGTCCAGGTTCTAAACCGATATGAAACAATTTCCGTACCGATATGCACCTATTCCAAACCGGTATGCCCCTCTTTCGTACTAATATGAACCTTTTTCAGACCGTTATGCACTACGGGTTCTTGCGAGACGTTCCACAGGGACGTCTCATGTAAATTCAAGTAGCCTTATAGGGAGGTGTCAAAAGAGTGCAAAATGTCAAAAGTAGTCAAAAACCCTCCCAAAGTACAGTAGAGGCCTGTACAACATATGTATTATAGATAATAGATATGCACTTCTTAACATATTTTTGTGACCGTTTGAAGAAGGCAAACTCAACATTGCCGTCAAAATTAAATTCTCTCGTAACAGAAGTGCTAATACAGGTGCAAAACCTACGAAATCATTTGAAGAGGCTGGTAACTGCTAGTAATATTGTAAATGCAAAAGGGCCTTGTTTTGTTTTGTTTTTTTCCACATGTAAATTATTCGTGCGGTTGAATTTAAATTTAACTGGACATTTTTTACGGTTCTTGGCATGAGTATAGGCCTATTATTATTTCGAAAATCCTTCTGGGCTACCCTCCACTGGTATCAAAAAGCATTTAAAAATACCATCTTGGTCTCTAAAGTTGCGAAACATTAATTTAGAGAGCCTGTTAAATCAATAAACTGTTTTATGTAAACATTGTATCATTACAGCACAACCAAATGTTTCATTATTTATTTGTTTAAATCTATAGAGTGAAAACATGAAAAAAGTAACAGTATTTGTGGTAATAATACGAACAATTTTAATATATTTTTAAGTTGTACCTAACAAAATAAATTTGGAAATATGTATATATTAAAGTTCGTTTTCTCAGACATCGCGGGACGGTATATTTACAGTAGCTGACAGAAGAAAAATCTGAGGGACTGCGAATTAGCATGATTCAATAAACCATTCCATCGCGGGACGGTTATATTTACAGTAGCTGACAGAAGATAAAATCTGAGGGACTGCGAATTAGCATGATTCAATAAACCATTCCATCGCGGGACGGTATATTTACAGTAGCTGACAGAAGAACAATCTGAGGGACTGGGAATTAGCATGATTCAATAAACCATTCCATCCTTGAGGGGGTATCACATCCATTTTTCACTTATACTTTATTCCTTATTCGGTACTGGCTAGGTATATACACATTATGAAATAACTTCTACACTGGGCCAAGTTAATAGTATGATATAGCGAAAATGGACTGGGAAGCTAGTAAAAAAATCTAAAAATTGTTGACATTACCTTGCCTCTACGTCTTGGAAAACGTGTCTTTTTTTCAAATACAAATGCGAAACACACAAGAGGTAGTGATTTACACTCTTATGAAACTAGAGGCAGGGATGACTACCGAACTGGGAGACACAGGACGGTAGCTCACGAGCGTTTGCCTTCTCAGGAAGGAGTTCGAATTGTCAACAACTTGCCGAACTCGATTAAATGTGTCGTCTAAAAACAAAATTAATTACACATGCGTTCTACAGTATAGACGAGTTTATGGCACGCAATTGGGAGACCTCTCAATTGGTTGACTGACCGGAGAAGTGGTGGATCAATTCGAATGAGTGAGAGAGAGTGAACGCAAACAATGCATGTATGGAAGGGACTTTCGATGGTAGAACGAATGGAAAATTTAGCTCAAAATACTTGACGATTGCTATAACATTGTTTTTATGTTTTACGCTATAAAATAATTTATTATTATTACTATAGTAAATGTACCATATGATACCGTGTGTATGTCCGATTGTAGCATATGTCATATTTACACATAGATGACGACTGTCGTAATGTGAGCATTATTCATGTTGATTTGAATTTTATATTCTCAATAACAATATCTACACCCATACAATTTAGAAGAACAAACTGTTTTGAATATAACCTCATTATACTGTAACATTATTAATTTGTAAGTTTGTGTATGTGTATATAAAGAATTGCTTAGCTTGTTGAGATGTTGTTAGCATAGTTGAGATGTACCATATACCTTTTGTTGAGATATACCTAGCTAACCATTTTTAACATGTGTACACGTTACCTTTTGGATATGTTTATAAGTAACCAAAATATTTTAGATGGGAATTTTAATAAAACCTCAATATTATCTGAAAACAATTTTTTAGCAAAGGTATCATTCAAAGATTGCATTTTTATTTACAATTTTATAACAAAGAGATTATCAACCAGTCCAATTATCTCAAGTTTAGGTTTATTTATTTGTTTAGTATTACATACAAGAATCATATCAATAGAGCCCTTTTCTCTTTGATAAATTTATTTTTTTTTTTTTATTACAGTCACATTAATTTTATTAAGTGTAGTATTTAAAATATGAATTATTTTTACGATTTAAAACTAATTTGAATTCTTTCATGTTATAAAATAAATTGTATCTTTAAACCAGACTCTGCTGTAACAGACATATCAATAAATTCTAGCTTTTCTAAATAATTACTTAAAGCGTAATCCCTCACTCACTCATCGCTAATTCTAAAACTTCCCGCTATCACTGAAATTTTTAAATTTGGCATGTGTAAGCCATTTCTTTAAAAATGTAAAAGCTAAAACATGTACTTATGCACTCAAAATACACAGTAAGGGTAACTTAAAGATCAACATCCAGTAGGGGTTTAAAAAGGGTTACAAGCCTACAAACTGTTTTCTTCCAGTCCTTTGTCATAGAAAGGTGAATGTTGACACGGCCTCTCAATAGACTAACAGTAAGGGTACTTAAAGATCAACATCCAGTAGGGGTTTAAAAAAGGGTTACAAGCCTACAAACTGTTTTCTTCCAGTCTTTGTCATAGAAAGGTGAATGTTGACAAGGCCTCTCAATAGACTAACAGTAAGGGTTACTTAAAGATCAACATCCAGTAGGGGTTTAAAAAGGGTTACAAGCCTACAAACTGTTTTCTTCCAGTCCTTGTCATAGAAAGGTGAATGTTGACACGGCCTCTCAATAGACTAACAGTAACAGAAATACATTAGATCAGAAGTAGTCGCTTTTTGACCAAAGTATGCTTTTTGGAGAGAAAAGTATGTGTATGGTTTCTTTATCAGAAAACCCAAAAAAATGAACACTATTATGGTATGTGACATATATATTTGTTTAGAAGCAGAAATGCTTCTTCATGTGCTAATTCTTAAATAAGAATCAGTGGCAACTTTGTTTAACGTTAAACCTCTTAACATTTAACATTTAAGGGGGCTCTATGATATCTTGAGTGCTTTCAATAAGATTACTTCGTATTTACCTTTTTGTATTTATTCTCTCTGACCTAAAATAATTCAAGTGCTATTTAAAGTTAAGTCCAATACTAAATTGAATCAGGTTATTAGTATATCTTTCAGTGGTAATAAATTATTTTTAACAGTTTATTGTGAAATTTAAAAATAATACATATACGAGGTATGTGTTATATGATAGGAAATCGCGAACAAAACCGCGGGTATGGCTACTATTTCACACGAAGTAAGTATATGTATAAATAGAAATATACAATATTAATATGGACTGAAAAGTCTTATTATATTTCATAATAGTGTTCAGGCTTTTTCCAATTCAAAGTTTATGAAATATGTTTTGTTGAATATACAATACTTAAGTTTGAATTTTTGTAGTATCCGCTAATAGCTCTTTAAGTGCTAACTAAAAGATATTTGAGAAAGATTGCAGTAACACAACAAACCATAAGATCAAGACTGTTTTAAATGAGCTATTGGCCTTGAAATATTTTTTTTCTTTCATGGAGCAGAAGTGATCTCCGTCACATGATATCACAAGAGACTTCAACGTTTCAGTATGTATACCAATCTATAAATCAAATAATAGGCTGAATTATACTCCTCAACTTTGGTTATATGGATTTAATGTTATATTGCAATACTCGCCTTCGGCTCGCTGGGGGCTACGCCCCCAGGCCCCCAAAAGTAAACGATTCGATTGTGCCCTCAGATCTGATCTACGACCTATGGTTTTAGGCCAGAAATGAGCTCGGGAGAGAAAAGTCTGCACGGGTCAGCTATCTTGAATTGTTTAGTATAAACACATAATAAAAACCGACCTCAAGGCAGTATTTTAAGTCGAAACAGGGGGTTTAATATCACCAGGAGACTATCTAGTCAAGGCGAGAAATTCCCTGGGTGGGTGATTAATGTTTAAGGAGGTTAAGACAAGAGGGGGGTTTAATTTCGTCAGGATATTGTCTGGTCATATGAACAAATTCCCAGGGGGGGTTAACGTTTACCGGGGGATAAGTCTCCAGGGGGTTATCTGGTCATACCAGGATCTTCCCAGGGGGGGGGGGGGTTAAGAGATTTGGTGACTGGTAAAATTCGGACATGAGGTCATGGCAGGAAATTCCCTGGGGGGTTTAATGTTACCAGGGGGGGTTTAACACATCAGGGGGTTGAATGTACAGGAAGGTTATCAGGTCATACCAGGAAATCCCCGGGGGGGGGGTTAATATTACCGGGGGTTAATGACACACTTGGGCCTTTTTTAGAGGGTATTGTGTCTGTGAACATAATAAATATTCCTCTGTCCCTATCTACTATTGACGCTTAGCTAAACGCTCAGCCAACTCCCGAAGTCACTGAACCTTTTCTGTAGATCACGTGATTTCCTAAATCCCGTTTAAAATTTGTTTTGAGTTACGACCAACCGTTTAGCCGCTATCAAGCCCGGAATGTAAATTTTTAGGCGGAGAAAATGTCCAATATTTTCACTTAATCGCGTTTTTGCGGTCAAACTAAGGGAAATATAGTAAAAAGTCACTGGACCTTTTTTGTAGGTCATCTTATTTCCTAAATAAAACGTTAGTCTTATTTTGACCTCCGACCAATGGTTTCGCCGCTACGCGCTATCGACCCCAAAAGAAAACAAAAGTTTCGCGTAAAAGTTACAACAAAATTGTACATAATCACGTTTTTTTTCGGCCAATACAATCGAGATAGGGCAAAAGATTACTGGACCTTTTCTGTAGATCGCGCAATTTGCTAATTTGATGGGTCAATCAGATTTGAGCTACGACGACCAACGGTTTCGGCCGCTATCGGGCTTGAAACATTATTTTTATCGAAAAAATCTCTGGAATTTCAAATGTTCGAGCGTTTTGTCGCTTAACCATGGAAGATAGAGCAAAAAGTCATTAAGACCTTTTTTGTAGTTCACTTCATTCCTGAACATGAATTTTCCGTCAGATCCGAGCTAGCTCCAACGGTTCGCCCGCTATCGGGCTTACAAAAAAATGCCTGCAGGGGTGAAGAATGCGCGCGATTTTTTGGGAATTTTTTTGAGGGGTTGAAAATGAAAAATTCTCACTTTTCGGGATTTTCCTGGTGGTTACACGTGGAAAGCTATCTGTGTACCAAATTTCAAGTCTCTAACTCATCTGGAAGTAGGTTAGAATTAGTATACGTGAGTCAGTCAGTCAGTCAGTTACACATGCGGTTGTATATATATATTAGATTCGCCTTCGGCTCGCTGGGGGCTACGCCCCCAGGCCCCCAAAGTAAACGCTTGCAAATTCGGGGGATAAGCGGAATTCGGTGACTGGTTAAGTCCGGACATTAAGTAAATGACAAGGGATTTAAAAATTGACCTTTTTCATAGATTTTTTTTCCGGATTCGTAAAAAACTTTTGACTTTGAGGGCATTTTGCGGTTAAACCGTTAGAGATACGACAAAAAGTGACTGGGACCTTTCTTGTTGGAAATTTAATTTTGTCTTTCGATTGTGCCCTCAGATCTGATCTACGACCTATGGTTTAGCCAGAAATGAGCTCGGGAGAAAAGTCTGCACGGGTCAGCTATCTTGAATTGTTTAGTATAAACATAATAAAAAACCGACCTCAAGGCAGTATTTTAAGTCGAACAGGGGGTTTAATATCACCAGGAGACTATCTAGTCAAGGCGAGAAATTCCCTGGGTGGGTGATTAATGTTAAGGAGGTTAATAAGACAAGAGGGGGTTTAATTTCCGTCAGGATATTGTCTGGTCATATGAACAAATTCCCAGGGGGGGTTAACGTTACCGGGGGATAAGTCTCCAGGGGGTTATCTGGTCATACCAGGATCTTCCCAGGGGGGGGGTTAAGAGATTTGGTGACTGGTTAAAATTCGGACATGAGGTCATGGCAGGAAATTCCCTGGGGGGGTTTAATGTTACCAGGGGGGTTAACACATCAGGGGGTTGAATGTACAGGAGGTTATCAGGTCATTACCAGGAAATCCCCGGGGGGGGGGGTTAATATTACCGGGGGTTAATGACACACTTGGGCCTTTTTTAGAGGGTATTTGTGTCTGTGAACATAATAAATATTCCTCTGTCCCTATCTACTATTGACGCTTAGCTAACGCTTAGCCAACTCCCGAAGTCACTGAACCTTTTCTGTAGATCACGTGATTTCCTAAATCCCGTTTAAAAATTTGTTTTTGAGTTACGACCAACCGTTTAGCCGCTATCAAGCCCGGAATGTAAATTTTTAGGCGAAAATGTCCAATATTTTCACTTCTTAATCGCGTTTTGCGGTCAAACTAAGGGAAATATAGTAAAAAGTCACTTGACCTTTTTTGTAGGGTCATCTTATTTCCTAAATAAAACGTGAGTCTTATTTTGACCTCCGACCAATGGTTTCGCCGCTATCGACCCCAAAAACAAAAGTTTCGCGTAAAAGTTACAAACAAAATTGTACATAATCACGTTTTTCGGCCAAACCAATCGAGATAGGGCAAAAGATTACTGGACCTTTTCTGTAGATCGCGCAATTTGCTAATTTGATGGGTCAATCGGATTTGAGCTACGACCAACGGTTCGGCCGCTATCGGGCTTGAAACATTATTTTTATCGAAAAAAATCTTCTGGAATTTCAAATGTTCGAGCGTTTTGTCGCTTAACCATGGAAGATAGAGCAAAAAAGTCATTAGACCTTTTTTGTAGTTCACTTCATTCCTGACCATGAATTTTCCCGTCAGATCCGAGCTAGCTCCAAACGGTTCGCCCGCTATCGGGCTTACAAAAAATGCCTGCAGGGGTGAAGAATGCGCGATTTTTTGGGAATTTTTTTGAGGGGTTGAAAATGAAAAATTCTCACTTTTCGGGATTTTCCTGGTGGTTACACGTGGAAAGCTATCTGTGTACCAAATTTCAAGTCTCTAACTCATCTGGAAGTAGGTTAGAATTTAGTATACGTGAGTCAGTCAGTCAGTCAGTTTACACATGCGGTTGTATATATATTAGACTCGCCTTCGGCTCGCTGGGGGCTACGCCCCCAGGCCCCATTTAGGTGTTGGCTAAATTCGGGGATAAGCGTAGTTCTCGGTGATCTGGTTAAATTCAGACGTGAAGTTTCCAAAATTTTATGTATCCGTTCTCGAGAATCTTACGGGTCGTAATGCTTCGCTAACGCTCAGCCAAAAATATGTGTGGTGTATAATATTAATCAATTGATGTGGTAGAAGAGTTTAAGTTTATGTGTTCGTGAAATTTGGAGACAAGAAGAATTTGGTTTTAACCAAAGTCAGAGGACGTATATATACCATAGTTTAATTTTTCCGGATTTACCCAAACTTTTGACTTTGAGGGCGTTTTGCGGCTTAACCGTTAGAGATACGTGAAAAAGTGACTGGACCTTTCTTGTCGAAAATTTAATTTTCTCTTTCGATTATGCCATCAGATTTAAGCTACGACCTATAATTTAAGGTTATTAGGCAGTACCAGAGCTTAGGACCAAAAAGACTGCACTGGGCAGTTTAAAAATATCACGTGTTTTAAAACTCTTAAAAAATCAACACTTTAAAAACGCGTTATGCGGCCAAAACCGTTGAGGATAGGGCAAAATGTTACTGAACATTATTTGTAGATCACGCAATTTCATAAATCCTCCTTGTAATAAAAATTTGTTTTGAGTTACGACCAACCGTTTAGCCGCTATCAAGCCCGGAATGTAAATTTTTAGGCGAAAATGTCCAAATATTTTCACTTAATCGCGTTTTGCGGTCAAACTAAGGGAAATATAGTAAAAAGTCACTGGACATTTTTGTAGGTCATCTTATTTCCTAAATAAAACGTTAGTCTTATTTTGACCTCCGACCAATGGTTTCGCCGCTATCGACCCCAAAAACAAAAGTTTCGCGTAAAAGTTACAACAAAATTGTACATAATCACGTTTTTCGGCCAAACCAATCGAGATAGGGCAAAAGATTACTGGACCTTTTCTGTAGATCGCGCAATTTGCTAATTTGATGGGTCAATCAGATTTGAGCTACGACCAACGGTTCGGCCGCTATCGGGCTTGAAACATTATTTTTATCGAAAAAATCTCTGGAATTTCAAATGTTCGAGCGTTTTGTCGCTTAACCATGGAAGATAGAGCAAAAAGTCATTAGACCTTTTTTGTAGTTCACTTCATTCCTGACCATGAATTTTCCGTCAGATCCGAGCTAGCTCCAACGGTTCGCCCGCTATCGGGCTTACAAAAAATGCCTGCAGGGGTGAAGAATGCGCGATTTTTTGGGAATTTTTTTGAGGGGTTGAAAAGTGAAAAATTCTCACTTTTCGGGATTTTCCTGGTGGTTACACGTGGAAAGCTATCTGTGTACCAAATTTCAAGTCTCTAACTCATCTGGAAGTAGGTTAGAATTAGTATCTACGTGAATGAGTGAGTCAGTCAGTCAGTTACACATGCGGTTGTATATATATTAGATTAGATAACCGTTAGAGATATGACAAAAAGTGACTGGACCTTTCTTGTCGGAAATTTAATTTTGTCTTTCGATTGTGCCCTCAGATCTGATCTACGACCTATGGTTTAGCCAGAAATGAGCTCGGGAGAAAAGTCTGCACGGGTCAGCTATCTTGAATTGTTTAGTATAAACATAATAAAAACCGACCTCAAGGCAGTATTTTAAGTCGAACAGGGGGTTTAATATCACCAGGAGACTATCTAGTCAAGGCGAGAAATTCCCTGGGTGGGTGATTAATGTTAAGGAGGTTAAGACAAGAGGGGGTTTAATTTCGTCAGGATATTGTCTGGTCATATGAACAAATTCCCAGGGGGGGTTAACGTTACCGGGGGATAAGTCTCCAGGGGGTTATCTGGTCATACCAGGATCTTCCCAGGGGGGGGGGTTAAGAGATTTGGTGACTGGTAAAATTCGGACATGAGGTCATGGCAGGAAATTCCCTGGGGGGGTTTAATGTTACCAGGGGGGTTAACACATCAGGGGGTTGAATGTACAGGAGGTTATCAGGTCATACCAGGAAATCCCCGGGGGGGGGGGTTAATATTACCGGGGGTTAATGACACACTTGGGCCTTTTTTAGAGGGTATTGTGTCTGTGAACATAATAAATATTCCTCTGTCCCTATCTACTATTGACGCTTAGCTAACGCTCAGCCAACTCCCGAAGTCACTGAACCTTTTCTGTAGATCACGTGATTTCCTAAATCCCGTTTAAAATTTGTTTTGAGTTACGACCAACCGTTTAGCCGCTATCAAGCCCGGAATGTAAATTTTTAGGCGAAAATGTCCAATATTTTCACTTAATCGCGTTTTGCGGTCAAACTAAGGGAAATATAGTAAAAAGTCACTGGACCTTTTTTGTAGGTCATCTTATTTCCTAAATAAAACGTTAGTCTTATTTTGACCTCCGACCAATGGTTTCGCCGCTATCGACCCCAAAAACAAAAGTTTCGCGTAAAAGTTACAACAAAATTGTACATAATCACGTTTTTTTCGGCCAAACCAATCGAGATAGGGCAAAAGATTACTGGACCTTTTCTGTAGATCGCGCAATTTGCTAATTTGATGGGTCAATCAGATTTGAGCTACGACCAACGGTTCGGCCGCTATCGGGCTTGAAACATTATTTTTATCGAAAAAATCTCTGGAATTTCAAATGTTCGAGCGTTTTGTCGCTTAACCATGGAAGATAGAGCAAAAAGTCATTAGACCTTTTTTGTAGTTCACTTCATTCCTGACCATGAATTTTCCGTCAGATCCGAGCTAGCTCCAACGGTTCGCCCGCTATCGGGCTTACAAAAAATGCCTGCAGGGGTGAAGAATGCGCGATTTTTTGGGAATTTTTTTGAGGGGTTGAAAATGAAAAATTCTCACTTTTCGGGATTTTCCTGGTGGTTACACGTGGAAAGCTATCTGTGTACCAAATTTCAAGTCTCTAACTCATCTGGAAGTAGGTTAGAATTAGTATACGTGAGTGAGTGAGTGAGTCAGTCAGTCAGTCAGTTACACATGCGGTTGTATATATATTAGATTAGATAACCGTTAGAGATATGACAAAAAGTGACTGGACCTTTCTTGTCGGAAATTTAATTTTGTCTTTCGATTGTGCCCTCAGATCTGATCTACGACCTATGGTTTAGCCAGAAATGAGCTCGGGAGAAAAGTCTGCACGGGTCAGCTATCTTGAATTGTTTAGTATAAACATAATAAAAACCGACCTCAAGGCAGTATTTTAAGTCGAACAGGGGGTTTAATATCACCAGGAGACTATCTAGTCAAGGCGAGAAATTCCCTGGGTGGGTGATTAATGTTAAGGAGGTTAAGACAAGAGGGGGTTTAATTTCGTCAGGATATTGTCTGGTCATATGAACAAATTCCCAGGGGGGGTTAACGTTACCGGGGGATAAGTCTCCAGGGGGTTATCTGGTCATACCAGGATCTTCCCAGGGGGGGGGGTTAAGAGATTTGGTGACTGGTAAAATTCGGACATGAGGTCATGGCAGGAAATTCCCTGGGGGGGTTTAATGTTACCAGGGGGGTTAACACATCAGGGGGTTGAATGTACAGGAGGTTATCAGGTCATACCAGGAAATCCCCGGGGGGGGGGTTAATATTACCGGGGGTTAATGACACACTTGGGCCTTTTTTAGAGGGTATTGTGTCTGTGAACATAATAAATATTCCTCTGTCCCTATCTACTATTGACGCTTAGCTAACGCTCAGCCAACTCCCGAAGTCACTGAACCTTTTCTGTAGATCACGTGATTTCCTAAATCCCGTTTAAAATTTGTTTTGAGTTACGACCAACCGTTTAGCCGCTATCAAGCCCGGAATGTAAATTTTTAGGCGAAAATGTCCAATATTTTCACTTAATCGCGTTTTGCGGTCAAACTAAGGGAAATATAGTAAAAAGTCACTGGACCTTTTTTGTAGGTCATCTTATTTCCTAAATAAAACGTTAGTCTTATTTTGACCTCCGACCAATGGTTTCGCCGCTATCGACCCCAAAAACAAAAGTTTCGCGTAAAAGTTACAACAAAATTGTACATAATCACGTTTTTCGGCCAAACCAATCGAGATAGGGCAAAAGATTACTGGACCTTTTCTGTAGATCGCGCAATTTGCTAATTTGATGGGTCAATCAGATTTGAGCTACGACCAACGGTTCGGCCGCTATCGGGCTTGAAACATTATTTTTATCGAAAAAATCTCTGGAATTTCAAATGTTCGAGCGTTTTGTCGCTTAACCATGGAAGATAGAGCAAAAAGTCATTAGACCTTTTTTGTAGTTCACTTCATTCCTGACCATGAATTTTCCGTCAGATCCGAGCTAGCTCCAACGGTTCGCCCGCTATCGGGCTTACAAAAAATGCCTGCAGGGGTGAAGAATGCGCGATTTTTTGGGAATTTTTTTGAGGGGTTGAAAATGAAAAATTCTCACTTTTCGGGATTTTCCTGGTGGTTACACGTGGAAAGCTATCTGTGTACCAAATTTCAAGTCTCTAACTCATCTGGAAGTAGGTTAGAATTAGTATACGTGAGTGAGTGAGTCAGTCAGTCAGTCAGTTACACATGCGGTTGTATATATATTAGATAACCGTTAGAGATATGACAAAAAGTGACTGGACCTTTCTTGTCGGAAATTTAATTTTGTCTTTCGATTGTGCCCTCAGATCTGATCTACGACCTATGGTTTAGCCAGAAATGAGCTCGGGAGAAAAGTCTGCACGGGTCAGCTATCTTGAATTGTTTAGTATAAACATAATAAAAACCGACCTCAAGGCAGTATTTTAAGTCGAACAGGGGGTTTAATATCACCAGGAGACTATCTAGTCAAGGCGAGAAATTCCCTGGGTGGGTGATTAATGTTAAGGAGGTTAAGACAAGAGGGGGTTTAATTTCGTCAGGATATTGTCTGGTCATATGAACAAATTCCCAGGGGGGGTTAACGTTACCGGGGGATAAGTCTCCAGGGGGTTATCTGGTCATACCAGGATCTTCCCAGGGGGGGGGGTTAAGAGATTTGGTGACTGGTAAAATTCGGACATGAGGTCATGGCAGGAAATTCCCTGGGGGGGTTTAATGTTACCAGGGGGGTTAACACATCAGGGGGTTGAATGTACAGGAGGTTATCAGGTCATACCAGGAAATCCCCGGGGGGGGGTTAATATTACCGGGGGTTAATGACACACTTGGGCCTTTTTTAGAGGGTATTGTGTCTGTGAACATAATAAATATTCCTCTGTCCCTATCTACTATTGACGCTTAGCTAACGCTCAGCCAACTCCCGAAGTCACTGAACCTTTTCTGTAGATCACGTGATTTCCTAAATCCCGTTTAAAATTTGTTTTGAGTTACGACCAACCGTTTAGCCGCTATCAAGCCCGGAATGTAAATTTTTAGGCGAAAATGTCCAATATTTTCACTTAATCGCGTTTTGCGGTCAAACTAAGGGAAATATAGTAAAAAGTCACTGGACCTTTTTTGTAGGTCATCTTATTTCCTAAATAAAACGTTAGTCTTATTTTGACCTCCGACCAATGGTTTCGCCGCTATCGACCCCAAAAACAAAAGTTTCGCGTAAAAGTTACAACAAAATTGTACATAATCACGTTTTTTTCGGCCAAACCAATCGAGATAGGGCAAAAGATTACTGGACCTTTTCTGTAGATCGCGCAATTTGCTAATTTGATGGGTCAATCAGATTTGAGCTACGACCAACGGTTCGGCCGCTATCGGGCTTGAAACATTATTTTTATCGAAAAAATCTCTGGAATTTCAAATGTTCGAGCGTTTTGTCGCTTAACCATGGAAGATAGAGCAAAAAGTCATTAGACCTTTTTTGTAGTTCACTTCATTCCTGACCATGAATTTTCCGTCAGATCCGAGCTAGCTCCAACGGTTCGCCCGCTATCGGGCTTACAAAAAATGCCTGCAGGGGTGAAGAATGCGCGATTTTTTGGGAATTTTTTTGAGGGGTTGAAAATGAAAAATTCTCACTTTTCGGGATTTTCCTGGTGGTTACACGTGGAAAGCTATCTGTGTACCAAATTTCAAGTCTCTAACTCATCTGGAAGTAGGTTAGAATTAGTATACGTGAGTGAGTGAGTGAGTCAGTCAGTCAGTCAGTTACACATGCGGTTGTATATATATTAGATTAGATAACCGTTAGAGATATGACAAAAAGTGACTGGACCTTTCTTGTCGGAAATTTAATTTTGTCTTTCGATTGTGCCCTCAGATCTGATCTACGACCTATGGTTTAGCCAGAAATGAGCTCGGGAGAAAAGTCTGCACGGGTCAGCTATCTTGAATTGTTTAGTATAAACATAATAAAAAACCGACCTCAAGGCAGTATTTTAAGTCGAACAGGGGGTTTAATATCACCAGGAGACTATCTAGTCAAGGCGAGAAATTCCCTGGGTGGGTGATTAATGTTAAGGAGGTTAAGACAAGAGGGGGTTTAATTTCGTCAGGATATTGTCTGGTCATATGAACAAATTCCCAGGGGGGGTTAACGTTACCGGGGGATAAGTCTCCAGGGGGTTATCTGGTCATACCAGGATCTTCCCAGGGGGGGGGGTTAAGAGATTTGGTGACTGGTAAAATTCGGACATGAGGTCATGGCAGGAAATTCCCTGGGGGGGTTTAATGTTACCAGGGGGGTTAACACATCAGGGGGTTGAATGTACAGGAGGTTATCAGGTCATACCAGGAAATCCCCGGGGGGGGGTTAATATTACCGGGGGTTAATGACACACTTGGGCCTTTTTTAGAGGGTATTGTGTCTGTGAACATAATAAATATTCCTCTGTCCCTATCTACTATTGACGCTTAGCTAACGCTCAGCCAACTCCCGAAGTCACTGAACCTTTTCTGTAGATCACGTGATTTCCTAAATCCCGTTTAAAATTTGTTTTGAGTTACGACCAACCGTTTAGCCGCTATCAAGCCCGGAATGTAAATTTTTAGGCGAAAATGTCCAATATTTTCACTTAATCGCGTTTTGCGGTCAAACTAAGGGAAATATAGTAAAAAGTCACTGGACCTTTTTTGTAGGTCATCTTATTTCCTAAATAAAACGTTAGTCTTATTTTGACCTCCGACCAATGGTTTCGCCGCTATCGACCCCAAAAACAAAAGTTTCGCGTAAAAGTTACAACAAAATTGTACATAATCACGTTTTTTCGGCCAAACCAATCGAGATAGGGCAAAAGATTACTGGACCTTTTCTGTAGATCGCGCAATTTGCTAATTTGATGGGTCAATCAGATTTGAGCTACGACCAACGGTTCGGCCGCTATCGGGCTTGAAACATTATTTTTATCGAAAAAATCTCTGGAATTTCAAATGTTCGAGCGTTTTGTCGCTTAACCATGGAAGATAGAGCAAAAAGTCATTAGACCTTTTTTGTAGTTCACTTCATTCCTGACCATGAATTTTCCGTCAGATCCGAGCTAGCTCCAACGGTTCGCCCGCTATCGGGCTTACAAAAAATGCCTGCAGGGGTGAAGAATGCGCGATTTTTTGGGAATTTTTTTGAGGGGTTGAAAATGAAAAATTCTCACTTTTCGGGATTTTCCTGGTGGTTACACGTGGAAAGCTATCTGTGTACCAAATTTCAAGTCTCTAACTCATCTGGAAGTAGGTTAGAATTAGTATACGTGAGTGAGTGAGTGAGTCAGTCAGTCAGTCAGTTACACATGCGGTTGTATATATATTAGATAACCGTTAGAGATATGACAAAAAGTGACTGGACCTTTCTTGTCGGAAATTTAATTTTGTCTTTCGATTGTGCCCTCAGATCTGATCTACGACCTATGGTTTAGCCAGAAATGAGCTCGGGAGAAAAGTCTGCACGGGTCAGCTATCTTGAATTGTTTAGTATAAACATAATAAAAACCGACCTCAAGGCAGTATTTTAAGTCGAACAGGGGGTTTAATATCACCAGGAGACTATCTAGTCAAGGCGAGAAATTCCCTGGGTGGGTGATTAATGTTAAGGAGGTTAAGACAAGAGGGGGTTTAATTTCGTCAGGATATTGTCTGGTCATATGAACAAATTCCCAGGGGGGGTTAACGTTACCGGGGGATAAGTCTCCAGGGGGTTATCTGGTCATACCAGGATCTTCCCAGGGGGGGGGGGTTTAAGAGATTTGGTGACTGGTAAAATTCGGACATGAGGTCATGGCAGGAAATTCCCTGGGGGGGTTTAATGTTACCAGGGGGGTTAACACATCAGGGGGTTGAATGTACAGGAGGTTATCAGGTCATACCAGGAAATCCCCGGGGGGGGGTTAATATTACCGGGGGTTAATGACACACTTGGGCCTTTTTTAGAGGGTATTGTGTCTGTGAACATAATAAATATTCCTCTGTCCCTATCTACTATTGACGCTTAGCTAACGCTCAGCCAACTCCCGAAGTCACTGAACCTTTTCTGTAGATCACGTGATTTCCTAAATCCCGTTTATAAAATTTGTTTTGAGTTACGACCAACCGTTTAGCCGCTATCAAGCCCGGAATGTAAATTTTTAGGCGAAAATGTCCAATATTTTCACTTAATCGCGTTTTGCGGTCAAACTAAGGGAAATATAGTAAAAAGTCACTGGACCTTTTTTGTAGGTCATCTTATTTCCTAAATAAAACGTTAGTCTTATTTTGACCTCCGACCAATGGTTTCGCCGCTATCGACCCCAAAAACAAAAGTTTCGCGTAAAAGTTACAACAAAATTGTACATAATCACGTTTTTCGGCCAAACCAATCGAGATAGGGCAAAAGATTACTGGACCTTTTCTGTAGATCGCGCAATTTGCTAATTTGATGGGTCAATCAGATTTGAGCTACGACCAACGGTTCGGCCGCTATCGGGCTTGAAACATTATTTTTATCGAAAAAATCTCTGGAATTTCAAATGTTCGAGCGTTTTGTCGCTTAACCATGGAAGATAGAGCAAAAAGTCATTAGACCTTTTTTGTAGTTCACTTCATTCCTGACCATGAATTTTCCGTCAGATCCGAGCTAGCTCCAACGGTTCGCCCGCTATCGGGCTTACAAAAAATGCCTGCAGGGGTGAAGAATGCGCGATTTTTTGGGAATTTTTTTGAGGGGTTGAAAATGAAAAATTCTCACTTTTCGGGATTTTCCTGGTGGTTACACGTGGAAAGCTATCTGTGTACCAAATTTCAAGTCTCTAACTCATCTGGAAGTAGGTTAGAATTAGTATACGTGAGTGAGTGAGTCAGTCAGTCAGTTACACATGCGGTTGTATATATATTATTAGATAACCGTTAGAGATATGACAAAAAGTGACTGGACCTTTCTTGTCGGAAATTTAATTTTGTCTTTCGATTGTGCCCTCAGATCTGATCTACGACCTATGGTTTAGCCAGAAATGAGCTCGGGAGAAAAGTCTGCACGGGTCAGCTATCTTGAATTGTTTAGTATAAACATAATAAAAACCGACCTCAAGGCAGTATTTTAAGTCGAACAGGGGGTTTAATATCACCAGGAGACTATCTAGTCAAGGCGAGAAATTCCCTGGGTGGGTGATTAATGTTAAGGAGGTTAAGACAAGAGGGGGTTTAATTTCGTCAGGATATTGTCTGGTCATATGAACAAATTCCCAGGGGGGGTTAACGTTACCGGGGGATAAGTCTCCAGGGGGTTATCTGGTCATACCAGGATCTTCCCAGGGGGGGGGTTAAGAGATTTGGTGACTGGTAAAATTCGGACATGAGGTCATGGCAGGAAATTCCCTGGGGGGGTTTAATGTTACCAGGGGGGTTAACACATCAGGGGGTTGAATGTACAGGAGGTTATCAGGTCATACCAGGAAATCCCCGGGGGGGGGGTTAATATTACCGGGGGTTAATGACACACTTGGGCCTTTTTTAGAGGGTATTGTGTCTGTGAACATAATAAATATTCCTCTGTCCCTATCTACTATTGACGCTTAGCTAACGCTCAGCCAACTCCCGAAGTCACTGAACCTTTTCTGTAGATCACGTGATTTCCTAAATCCCGTTTAAAATTTGTTTTGAGTTACGACCAACCGTTTAGCCGCTATCAAGCCCGGAATGTAAATTTTTAGGCGAAAATGTCCAATATTTTCACTTAATCGCGTTTTGCGGTCAAACTAAGGGAAATATAGTAAAAAGTCACTGGACCTTTTTTGTAGGTCATCTTATTTCCTAAATAAAACGTTAGTCTTATTTTGACCTCCGACCAATGGTTTCGCCGCTATCGACCCCAAAAACAAAAGTTTCGCGTAAAAGTTACAACAAAATTGTACATAATCACGTTTTTTCGGCCAAACCAATCGAGATAGGGCAAAAGATTACTGGACCTTTTCTGTAGATCGCGCAATTTGCTAATTTGATGGGTCAATCAGATTTGAGCTACGACCAACGGTTCGGCCGCTATCGGGCTTGAAACATTATTTTTATCGAAAAAATCTCTGGAATTTCAAATGTTCGAGCGTTTTGTCGCTTAACCATGGAAGATAGAGCAAAAAGTCATTAGACCTTTTTTGTAGTTCACTTCATTCCTGACCATGAATTTTCCGTCAGATCCGAGCTAGCTCCAACGGTTCGCCCGCTATCGGGCTTACAAAAAATGCCTGCAGGGGTGAAGAATGCGCGATTTTTTGGGAATTTTTTTGAGGGGTTGAAAATGAAAAATTCTCACTTTTCGGGATTTTCCTGGTGGTTACACGTGGAAAGCTATCTGTGTACCAAATTTCAAGTCTCTAACTCATCTGGAAGTAGGTTAGAATTAGTATACGTGAGTGAGTGAGTCAGTCAGTCAGTCAGTTACACATGCGGTTGTATATATATATTAGATAACCGTTAGAGATATGACAAAAAGTGACTGGACCTTTCTTGTCGGAAATTTAATTTTGTCTTTCGATTGTGCCCTCAGATCTGATCTACGACCTATGGTTTAGCCAGAAATGAGCTCGGGAGAAAAGTCTGCACGGGTCAGCTATCTTGAATTGTTTAGTATAAACATAATAAAAACCGACCTCAAGGCAGTATTTTAAGTCGAACAGGGGGTTTAATATCACCAGGAGACTATCTAGTCAAGGCGAGAAATTCCCTGGGTGGGTGATTAATGTTAAGGAGGTTAAGACAAGAGGGGGTTTAATTTCGTCAGGATATTGTCTGGTCATATGAACAAATTCCCAGGGGGGGTTAACGTTACCGGGGGATAAGTCTCCAGGGGGTTATCTGGTCATACCAGGATCTTCCCAGGGGGGGGGGGGTTAAGAGATTTGGTGACTGGTAAAATTCGGACATGAGGTCATGGCAGGAAATTCCCTGGGGGGGTTTAATGTTACCAGGGGGGTTAACACATCAGGGGGTTGAATGTACAGGAGGTTATCAGGTCATACCAGGAAATCCCCGGGGGGGGGGTTAATATTACCGGGGGTTAATGACACACTTGGGCCTTTTTTAGAGGGTATTGTGTCTGTGAACATAATAAATATTCCTCTGTCCCTATCTACTATTGACGCTTAGCTAACGCTCAGCCAACTCCCGAAGTCACTGAACCTTTTCTGTAGATCACGTGATTTCCTAAATCCCGTTTAAAATTTGTTTTGAGTTACGACCAACCGTTTAGCCGCTATCAAGCCCGGAATGTAAATTTTTAGGCGAAAATGTCCAATATTTTCACTTAATCGCGTTTTGCGGTCAAACTAAGGGAAATATAGTAAAAAGTCACTGGACCTTTTTTGTAGGTCATCTTATTTCCTAAATAAAACGTTAGTCTTATTTTGACCTCCGACCAATGGTTTCGCCGCTATCGACCCCAAAAACAAAAGTTTCGCGTAAAAGTTACAACAAAATTGTACATAATCACGTTTTTTCGGCCAAACCAATCGAGATAGGGCAAAAGATTACTGGACCTTTTCTGTAGATCGCGCAATTTGCTAATTTGATGGGTCAATCAGATTTGAGCTACGACCAACGGTTCGGCCGCTATCGGGCTTGAAACATTATTTTTATCGAAAAAATCTCTGGAATTTCAAATGTTCGAGCGTTTTGTCGCTTAACCATGGAAGATAGAGCAAAAAGTCATTAGACCTTTTTTGTAGTTCACTTCATTCCTGACCATGAATTTTCCGTCAGATCCGAGCTAGCTCCAACGGTTCGCCCGCTATCGGGCTTACAAAAAATGCCTGCAGGGGTGAAGAATGCGCGATTTTTTGGGAATTTTTTTGAGGGGTTGAAAATGAAAAATTCTCACTTTTCGGGATTTTCCTGGTGGTTACACGTGGAAAGCTATCTGTGTACCAAATTTCAAGTCTCTAACTCATCTGGAAGTAGGTTAGAATTAGTATACGTGAGTGAGTGAGGTCAGTCAGTCAGTTACACATGCGGTTGTATATATATTAGATAACCGTTAGAGATATGACAAAAAGTGACTGGACCTTTCTTGTCGGAAATTTAATTTTGTCTTTCGATTGTGCCCTCAGATCTGATCTACGACCTATGGTTTAGCCAGAAATGAGCTCGGGAGAAAAGTCTGCACGGGTCAGCTATCTTGAATTGTTTAGTATAAACATAATATAAAAACCGACCTCAAGGCAGTATTTTAAGTCGAACAGGGGGTTTAATATCACCAGGAGACTATCTAGTCAAGGCGAGAAATTCCCTGGGTGGGTGATTAATGTTAAGGAGGTTAAGACAAGAGGGGGTTTAATTTCGTCAGGATATTGTCTGGTCATATGAACAAATTCCCAGGGGGGGTTAACGTTACCGGGGGATAAGTCTCCAGGGGGTTATCTGGTCATACCAGGATCTTCCCAGGGGGGGGGGGGGGTTAAGAGATTTGGTGACTGGTAAAATTCGGACATGAGGTCATGGCAGGAAATTCCCTGGGGGGGTTTAATGTTACCAGGGGGGTTTAACACATCAGGGGGTTGAATGTACAGGAGGTTATCAGGTCATACCAGGAAATCCCCGGGGGGGGGGGTTAATATTACCGGGGGTTAATGACACACTTGGGCCTTTTTTAGAGGGTATTGTGTCTGTGAACATAATAAATATTCCTCTGTCCCTATCTACTATTGACGCTTAGCTAACGCTCAGCCAACTCCCGAAGTCACTGAACCTTTTCTGTAGATCACGTGATTTCCTAAATCCCGTTTAAAATTTGTTTTGAGTTACGACCAACCGTTTAGCCGCTATCAAGCCCGGAATGTAAATTTTTAGGCGAAAATGTCCAATATTTTCACTTAATCGCGTTTTGCGGTCAAACTAAGGGAAATATAGTAAAAAGTCACTGGACCTTTTTTGTAGGTCATCTTATTTCCTAAATAAAACGTTAGTCTTATTTTGACCTCCGACCAATGGTTTCGCCGCTATCGACCCCAAAAAACAAAAGTTTCGCGTAAAAGTTACAACAAAATTGTACATAATCACGTTTTTCGGCCAAACCAATCGAGATAGGGCAAAAGATTACTGGACCTTTTCTGTAGATCGCGCAATTTGCTAATTTGATGGGTCAATCAGATTTGAGCTACGACCAACGGTTCGGCCGCTATCGGGCTTGAAACATTATTTTTATCGAAAAAATCTCTGGAATTTCAAATGTTCGAGCGTTTTGTCGCTTAACCATGGAAGATAGAGCAAAAAGTCATTAGACCTTTTTTGTAGTTCACTTCATTCCTGACCATGAATTTTCCGTCAGATCCGAGCTAGCTCCAACGGTTCGCCCGCTATCGGGCTTACAAAAAATGCCTGCAGGGGTGAAGAATGCGCGATTTTTTGGGAATTTTTTTGAGGGGTTGAAAATGAAAAAATTCTCACTTTTCGGGATTTTCCTGGTGGTTTACACGTGGAAAGCTATCTGTGTACCAAATTTCAAGTCTCTAACTCATCTGGAAGTAGGTTAGAATTAGTATACGTGAGTGAGTGAGTGAGTCAGTCAGTCAGTCAGTTACACATGCGGTTGTATATTATATTAGACTCGCCTTCGGCTCGCTGGGGGCTACGCCCCAGGGCCCCCCCAAAGTGAAGTGCCTTAAATTGCGGGGATAAGAGGATTTGGTGATGGTAAACATTCTCTTTTATTGGGTCATAACAGGAAATTGCGCGGGGGGGGTGGTTAATCGTTTTCCGGGGGTTAACGACACACCCCCAGGCTACCCTTTCGGGTGTTGGCCAAAATTCGGGGGATAAAGGCGGGAGATTCGGAATTATCCATTGGACCTATGTTATTTTTAATTTTTTCAAGTTTTAATTTCAAACAAGTTTTTGTCTCTTAATGGCGTTTTAACGGGTTAACCGGTTAGAGATTATACGAGGAAAAAGTAACTGGACCTTTTCGATTTCCCTTCTGTCGGAAATTTAAATTTTTTATCTTTACGATTGGTGCCCTCAGATTTGATCTAACGCGAACCCTATCCGTTTCAACCACTATCAGGGCAGATTAATGATAAAAGGGGGTTTTAAGACATCAGGGGGTTGTTTAATTTATGCGTCAGGATATTGCCTCGGTAATATGTACAAATTCCCGGGGGGGTTCAATGTTAACTAGGTGGTTTAATTGGGGCCACACGTTGGGCCTATTTTAGAAGGGTGTTGATGTCTTGTGAAACGTATTTTTTTTAAAAAGCTCTGTCCCTATCTACTTTTGACAGCTTCACATATAAACGCTCAGCATAATTCCCGATGTGAGAGGGGGTGGTTTCTAGGGGTCAGCTCGTTCTAAGCGTATATCTATACAAAGGTCTAATCTGGAAGACCAGCACCGAATCGCCACTAATTATAGATTGACAAGATTTAAAACCCCTAAAATTTGACGACCAAATGAATTTGCACTTTCTTTAGAGCATTTTACCATGGGCTCTACGGAAAGTAAAACGAACCAGAAAGCTACAGGACCTTTTTTTTTGTTGATTTTATCATTTAGCTAGTCTATAAAATGTTTTTTACATTTTTAAGCTCACGGCTCAACGGTTCGGCACACCTATCGAGCCCGGGAAAATGTAAGTTTTTTAAGTGAAATTTTCGGACATAATTCACGGTTGTTACGGCCTAATACCTTGAGAAGATAGTAGATAAAGGTAAAAGGTTACTGTACCCTTTGTGCTAGATTGCATCATTTTTGTATTCAAGGTCATATTTTATATCTGGCCCTAGAAACTAAAGATTTTATCTAAATATACTAGCCCCAAGAATACAAAATCTCACGGTATAAACTCAAAAAAATCTAATCTTTTATAAACGCGTTTATGCGGCCAAAACCGTTGGAAGTTTATTATAGGGACAAAATATTATCTGAATCTTTTTTGTTAGATCAACGTCATTTACCTAATTCCACGTTTGAAGGATTTCGTTTTGAGCTACGACCAACCGTTTAGCCGTTATCAAGCCCGGAATAGTATAAAATTTGTTTAAGCGGAAAAATTTCCAATATATTTTCAGCTTAATAGCGTTTTTTTTGCGGACAAAACAAATTGGAGACTAGATGTAAATGTCACAAGACCTTTTTTCCTGTAGAATCACAATTTATTTCCTTTAAATCTATACCTTTGATTTATTTTGACCTCCGAACCAATGGTTTCCGCCGATATCGACCTTCAAAAAAACAAAAACTCTTTCAACGTAAAATATTACAAAAAAAATTGTGCACATACATCACGTTTTTCTCGGCCAAAAACCAATGGAAGTTAGGGGCAAGAAGGTCACTTGGACCTTTTCTGTATGATCGCGCAAATTTGATAGATTTGATGGAGTCAATCAGATTTGATGCTACGACCCAACACGGTTCCAGCCTCTATCGGGCTCGCGAAACCCCCCCATTTTATTTTTATCGAAACACATCTCTCGGACATTTTCAAATGTTGTCGAAGCGTTTTGTCGCCTTTAACCATGAAAAGATAAGATTACAAGCATATAAAGTCACTGGACCTTTTTTGTAGTTCACTTTCATTTCTGACTATTGAATTTTTTAGTCGTCAGATCTGAGGTAGCCTATCCAAACGAGTATCGCCCGCTATTAGGGACTTACAAAAAAATGCCTACAGTGCGGTGGTAAAAGGGGGGGGGGGGGGTAAATGAATGTCCCCGCCCGATTTTTTCGGCGAATTTTTTCTTTTTGAAGGGTTTTTTTTTTTAATTTTATTTTTTTTTTCTTGGTTTAAAAGTAAAATAATTCCCCGGTTTTCAGGACTTTTCCTGTCGGGTTACACGGCCTAAAAGGTACCACGCGTGCCAAATTTCAAGTTTCCTCAAAGCACTTCTAAGATAACTATGTTTAGAAATTAGCTATCGATACATCATGTACAGTGAGTGGACGTGAGTCGAGTTACACATTGCGGCGTGTAAACTTATTAGTATGGGGATTTAGATAAACCAGTTAGAGGATACAAACAAAAAAGTGAACATCGGACCTTGTCATTGTCGGAAATTTAATGTTGTCTTTCCGATTATTGCCATCAGATTTGAGCTGACAGACCTATAATTTTAGGCTCCAAGTACAGAGCATAGGACCCTCAAAAGACTGCACTAGGGGCTGTTTTTATGAATTTTCCGGGGGTTTTAATTTACTCACGGGGATTACCTGGTCATACTAAATTGACTAAATTATTGAACATTTATTTTAACCGCCCCACCCCAAACCGATGGAGGTAGTGCAAAAGCTCACTGGACCTTTTTTGTAGAACGCCTGATTGCTGTGTATTTAAAATTAAATTTTTAAAAATGTACTAATAGGTTAAGGGTTTAGATCTCACAGTTAAAGCTCTAGAAAAACAACAATCTCACGTATAACTTAACTTAAAAATCAATAACTTTAAAAACACGTTATGCGGGCCAAACCGATTGAGAGAGTAGGGCACCAAAATGTTACTGAAACTTTTTTTTGTAGATGACGCAATTGTCCTAAAAATCTCAATGACAAATTTGTTTTGAGCTACGACCAACCGTTTAGACCGCTATCGAAGCCCACATTGAAATAGTTAAATTTTTAGCGCGAATAATTTCCAAAAAAAAATTCAAACAAAACATACATTGCGTTTTTTGCGGCCAAACCAATCGAGATAGAGAGTCACAAAGTCACTGGACCTTTTTTGTAGAGCACTTCATTCCCCACATAACGATTTTTCATCAGATCCGAGCTTACTACCTACCTACGGTTTTTCTATGACGCTAACAGAGCCTCAGAATTACAAAAAATCTAACAAGCATGAAAAATCGTCAAAAATTTGACAAGAAATTTTCCAAATTTGAGAAGCTATGTTTCGGTGGTGACACGGTAGAGATGCAGGGAAAAGGTATAATGTGGCCCATTCTGTAGATCATAAAAATTTGCTTAAAAACCCCTTTTAAAAAATTATGATTTGAAGTCTACTGCCAACGGGTTTTTAGTCGCTAGGACAGGCTCGGAAAGCAAAAACTACTAAACAGGTTTTGTAACCCAGTTTTCATACCGGTTTTTTTCAATTTTTTTGTGAGGGGTTTAAAATTTTAAATAATTACCGGTTTTTTTCAGACTTTTCCTATTGGTTTATACGGCAAAAGGTACCTGCGTTGCCAAATTTCAAGTTTTCTAGCACTTTCTTAGAAACTCTATGTTAATTAGAATTTTGTAATCCTATATATCCAGTGAGGTCAGTCAGGTCAGTTTCCACATGGCAGCTGTTATTGGTATATTAGATAAACCATTAGAGATACGGATCAAAAAGTGACTACACCTTTCCTTGTCTCAGGAAATTTGATTTTGTGTTTCGGATTCCCGTCGGTCAGATTTTAGCTGCGAGCTTTGGTTTTTAGCCATAGGAATTGAGCTCGGAGAGAAAATGTCATGCTACTTGGTCGAGCTATTCTTGAAATTGCTAAACTACGACCCAAGATTTTGGCCCATTAAGTAGAGGATTTTTAGGGCTTACGTATAGGAAATTATACGACAAATAAGCTACCCATAACCTTTTTTTTTAGATCTCTAGATTGGTCTAGTTATTGAAACAGTTTATGAATTTAAGTTCATGACCAAATGGTTCGGCTGCTAACCGCCTCCAGAGAAGACAAACATTTTCATCTTAAAAAA
>NW_025785504.1:0-19594 GCF_021130785.1 Homalodisca vitripennis
ACCATTGAAAAGGAAATTAAGAGAGCTACAACATCCTTTCATTGCAATGTGTAGTAAAAATACCTTTTTCTCAATACGGTGAAAGGGTTAAAGGGCTTAAGAGAGGCTGTTGATTGCCGATGCCATGCACTCTTTAAACCAATCCAATATCTCCGTCAATTTTTGTTTGACAGAAGAAAAAAACAAAACACCAAAATTGTTTGTCAGAAAGAAAAATACCTAAATTTTTTCATTCTTACACTTGTTATACCGTTTATGTCGTCATTTTGGAGATATTATGAAAAAAAGATGGTTTTCTTTTTAAATTTTTGAATTTTTTTTTAATCATGACTTTTTTTGTAAAAATATATGTATCCTGAAAGCACCCAAAACTGACTAAAATCTGATCAAACTATTCTTATAATAAAGTTAGTTATAGGCGGAATACGTTTAGTTTTAATGTTGGGGGGGTGGAAATGGGCACAATTACTGAAAAACCCATTGATTTAACAAGAAAAAAACACTTAGGATGCTCCTCTTATTTGCTATTACAGGCCTTTCACGTATTTTACGTGCAAAAAGACTTTTAATAGTGCTTCTTTTAAAGCTTATTTCAAGCAACTACAAAACCCTTTTTTATTATGAATGCCTAAAATGCAATCTGCTCGCCGCTATGATTGGCTTTTTCCACATCGGATTAAATTTCAGACAACAATAAAAAACTGCTTTGATCTCTTAATATTCTAGCTTAAATATTGCACTTAGAATACTTTTTAAAAAAAACCCCAAATTTGTTATTTTATTACACTGCTTTACAATTTTGTTATTTATAATATTTTTGAATAAAACGTATATTTTTTGGAGATTATTTGCAAAAAAACCGATTGAAAAAAGTGAAAAAAAATGCGAAATTTTAAATTGCCAATAAACTTGAAAAAATTATTGGATTTTTTCGAAACAACTTGTATAGATGATTTTTTGCTTAAAAATTAGGCCTTCTATCGGATATCCGAGGTTATTTAGAAGAAAAAAAACAATTCACCCCCGAGAAGGGGTGGGCAGCCACCCCCAGGGTGGTTTGCGGAGTTCAAATCATTTTCACTTTGGAAGTTAAGGGTAAGGATGGACCTAATTCCAAAATTTGTATGAATTTTCGGTTTCACAAGCTAAAAAAATTCGGGACCAAGAATTGCTTCAATGTACTGCACTAAATAACCATTCAACGAAAAGATTAGATATGACTGATTGATAATAAATTAATGAAACCAGGGACAAATGATTTTTGTTTTATAAATAAGTTGTGTATTATGCTGAAAATTTTGCATAATTCTTTAAGATATAAAATCTGCTATATAATTTTTAATGTGCATTATATGAAAAAAATTATAATTTATCAACAAGTTATTTTCAAAATTTAGCCTTTATTACCTTTGAAAATTACAAAAAAATTGCTTAATCTGTAGGACAACCTTTAAAAGCATAACTTTTTATATTTTTTATATTAAAAAATATTTATTAAAATTGTACAAGGAAAAAAGATTGACAAACATTTTTTAGATTAATTATGTGTTAACCAAAACTATTCAAAATTTAAAGTAAGTATATGTAAGTACAAGTATTTAACATAGGGTGGGGACCGAATGCTTTCTAGGTGTCGAACGAGGCGTCTCATCTCTTGTGAATTACATTACTGTATTCTCACCCCAAAATGTTGTTAAAGTATCAACTTGAAGTGTATAATACTGTTGTCTAATAATGATGAGACAAACATACGCAGTTGTTTAAGGGGATTATGTATTTACTTTTTTTAATAAGTCATATAAAAAATTAAACAATTTATTTGTTTGAAGTTTAAAATGGAAACATTAGAAATAATTTTATATGTAATTACTTGCCAAAAACAATTTATAAAAAGATATTGTAAAAAAATTTTTTCATTCCATATATAAAATGTTTACATAACTATTTTTAGGCGGCTTATTAAAAAAAATGATTTACTGATTTAAATTTGTCAATAAGTCGACCATTTAAAATGTAAAATGGCTTGAAAACAGTCACAAATGTTTTTATTGATGTATGGTTGGAAATCACAAGGTAAAGTTGGTTATAAAATAAAAAGTAGAAAATTAAAAAACCATTCTTGTGAAATACTTTTGCGGGGGTGTGGTTTTTTTTATTTAGACATCGGCACACCCACCTTTTTCACAATAAACAATTGAAAAAATTTTAAAAAAAAAATTATTGCATAAAACATTTTGAAATAAATGTTGTTATAGTTGATTCAAACTGTTCTTTGATAGTACAAATATTTGTAAAAACAAACTAGGAGTAAAAACAAAAGTTATTTCTCAGACATGTGTCTGATTTAAAATCTGTTCCTATCATTTGGAAGTTTGTGAGGGGTTGTTTTCAAAAAAAAATTTTTAAAAATTTTAAAATATTATTCTCATTACCAAACACTCAGTATTAAATTTTTTTTTAATTAAAATTAAGGAACAAAAAATAGTTATTGCTTATATATTTGGTATGGTAGGTGTTAATTATATCTTCAGGATCAAGGCTACAAATTTATAAATAAAATAATATACAATAAGCACAAAAAAGTTGGTTTTTTTTGTTTTCAGTTACCGTAAAGCATGTTTCTGACTAAGGATTATATTATTATTGTCAATTGATATTTTTGGTGGAAAAATTTGCAATTAATTTGATAAATTAGTTCTTGGAGATGTTTTTTACTACCGACAAGACCACAATGGGCATCATTCATAAAAATAATACAAAGGAAGTGTGGAAAAGTAAAAAAAAACCATGTCATTATGTTTCAGAATTTATCTGAAATCTAGTGATGGATCTGTTTATCGCATTTCTTCAGTGCCAGGGATTGATGATAATGTTTGGTATGTGAAAATGCCATGCCCTGAAATGGTATTCGAACTCGAAGTTCCTGCGATAATCTAAGATGCTAATCACCCAGTTTCCAGGGATTCTTACAAATTAGAAAAACTTTCCCTATATTTATACTCAAAAAATCAAATTCTTTTACTTCCATTAATTGTAGGAAGGATTTTATAAAATTAATAAAACATATGTAATTTGACTTTAAACCAATATATTATGTATTGTAGGGCCAACCTTTACCCTAATGTAAGTTAGGGAAAGGGTTTAGACAACCAGGTATCTAAATTTTTTTTAAAGCCTATGTGAAAATGTTTTTTTAACCTGTTTAAAAAACTGTTTCCTTTTCTATCAATAACCCAAAATTCAAACTTTCAAAGTTATTAATAAGGAAAGTTTTATTAATTACTACACAGTTATATAATAAGCACTTGAAGATGAAGGAAATAAATAGGTGCATTTTTGTTTTTAATTTATGAAAAAAGCTTTTCTCTTTAAGAGATGGAAAATGGACTCCCATCTTAGAAATATTATATTTGCGTATGGATTTATTTACAATGTAATATTACATGTCCCAAAACAAGCTGAGGAGTCGAGTTGTTGCTGTAATTAAGTTTTAATTTGGCCTTACACAAAACACGAAAGGCCTTACCAAAAAATAAAATTTTCAATAATTATTGGAGTGTTTGTTTATTAAATTAAGTATTTTATTAAGCTTGTTTAAAAATGTGTATTTATTCTGACTTTATTTATTCATTACCCATTGTGGTTACCCATAAGATCAAATGTAAAAAATATTTGCTAACGCTCAGGCCAATTGCCCTATGGAAGTTGACATGCACCATTACCAAATACAGTGTTCCGTCTTATTAATTAGTAATAACGACTTGGAATTGTAGGATATTAATATTGATTCAAGAATATTTAATATTTAAATTATCAATGAGTCAATCCAAGACGATTATAAAAAATTCTTATTGATTAGTAAGCTCCGAGTGAATATTCAGTACAATTCTATTACTGAATCTGTTTAACTATTAAATATTAAATCTGATTTTGTCTAAAATAAAAATAATGGATTTATTTTACACTGAGGCAAAAAGTAATAAGTTTAATGTTTCAAGAATTTTCATCACTCTATTTTCACACAAAGAATTGACAAACCGTTTTAGTAAATTTTTAAAAGGTCCCTTTGGCAAAAAAAAAAGAAATAAAAATATTTAATCACATATAATTCAAACTAACAAAATCAGAGCTCTTTTCTGAAATATAATAATAAAGTTTTCAAATAAAAACCAAATACCACTTGGAAATAAACTAAAGAAAAATGTTCTCTTTTAAGTTTCTCAAAAAGCCGAGCTAATCATACTATGTGATCAAGAAAAGGAGGAATACAGAAGGGACATTCAGAACTCTCAAAATCAATGCAAACCATGTAAAATATACCAGGAGGAAGTGTTCAAAATGTTGTCCTCAATTAAGAGCCTAGAGGAAGTCATTGAGGTGCTGCAGAAAGACAATGTTGATCTACCAACTAAACTAAAAGCCGACGAGAAATATGTGTCAAAATGTCTCAAATGCTTCCCTCCTCTTTCCAACAAGGTTCAGGCCCATACTCAAGGATCAGACCAAGGTTTTAATAAGGTTGGTTACAAAAGAGGTCGTTCAGTGGCACAGGAGAAAACCTCCAACATTGGATAACATAACGAAGAGTTCTTTTACGACCCAAATCCCTTTGCAGCTCTTTCTCACATAGATGACGATCTAGAAACTAGCATCACAAACACTGATGACAAAGCAAGAGCTGGGGAAGTCACTCTGCCAAGAATGTTGCTTTGCACTGATAGCCATGGTTAAAGACCTAGCATGGTATATCAATAAACACAAACATCCATACGATGCAATTGGTTTTGTAAGACCTGGCGGCAGAGCTAGTCAGGTTTTGGATCATAAAAACATTGATGGGGAGGAGTTTGAAGGACAAGGATATTTTGGTGATTTCCTGTGGCACTAACGATGTATCTCATAATGAAGCGCACCTAGCCATTGACGCCATTACTAGCACCTTAAAAAGATATAGTACAAAAAGAAATCATTCTGGTTGACCTTCCTAACCGGTATGATTTGTTGGACTGGTCTTGCGGTAAACAAGGAAACTAAGAAAACTAATGTAGCCCTAAAGAACATTTGCGATGGTTTCAGTAATGTCACTCTTGTGGAAGCCAGCAAAGCCACTAGGGACCTCCACACAAGGCATGGTATGCACCTAAATCGTACGGGAAAGCTGTGGTTGGTGAGCAAGATATGTGAGGCGGCCGAAAGAGAAAGCTGATTCACCGTCACCCACCCCATCTGAGGAAACCGAGCACAGCGAGCAGCCTGCAACAGTAGACAACACACCAGGAAGCCCTCAGCAGTCAGCAGTACCTGGGTCTACAGCGGGAAACTTAACCAATGGCAGTCAACACCTGATGACCTTAGTGTGCAACAAGAGTGATGATGTAAATTCTGTATATAATTTTAAGTCTAGTTTAAGTCACAAACTGGTTAATTTGAAATCAAATAAACACCAAAACTGTACGCATCATGCATTTAAATATCCAGTCAATAAGGAACAAGTTAAATGAGTTAGCTGTTATTTTAGATGAAGCCAATTGCGACATTGTCCTTATTAATGAGCACTGGGCTGCACAAAATGGAAGTCTCCTTGTATGTTCCTGTAGGTTTTAATTTAGCTGCTGCCTTTTGCAGAGAAAATGCTTATGGAGGTGCTTCTATTCTTGTTTAATGACAATATTGCTTTTGAGGTGATTGATATCGCCCATTTCACCCAAATTGGTTTACTTGAAGCTGTTTGTATACATGTAAATATTTTTGGAATGTAATTTTTATATCGGTATATAGGACTCCTAGCTCTATGTGCCAAATATTTTTGGCTAATCTTGATAATCTCTTATGCTTTATCATCAAACAAAAAAGCCTAAATGTAAAATTGTATTAGGGGGGGATTTTATATATTGACATTCTAAAGAGTGGAGAGCAAGACACTGTAATGTTTGTAAACCTTCTAAAATCATTCAATCTTTACTGCGTAAATAAACTCCCAACAAGAAATAAAACAGTTGTATTGACAATATAGCTACAGACTTAGATAATAATTTGTATAAAAACCGCTTATGGAAGGAGAGAATCTCAGGACCATTCTATTGTTTATTTTGAATTCACTGCTCCACTTACTGTTCCCCAAAACTGTTAAAATCTCTTATAGGAAGCTAAGTGATGAAAACATTGCAAGAGTTCACAGAAATAAGTTCTTTATTAAATTGGAACTTGTTGTATAACATAGAAGAAGTAGATATTGCATATGATTATTTTTTAAGTAAATTATCAATAGTATACAATAACAGTTGTCCAAGAAAAACTAAAAATGTTAAACAGAGAAATCAAAGTAAGAATAATACTTCTTGGTTTGACAGTGGCTTAAGAAAAATGAGAAGCACGGTAATTATGTTACAGGATTTGCTAAAAATTCCTCATTACAAAAACAATATATTACTTAAGATGTGTTTACACTGCCAAAAAGAAGTTTTACAGGAGTAAAATTAAAGAAGCAAAAATCTTGCATAATGAGAACATATTAAAAAATTCAAAGAATAAATGTTCAGCCGCATGGAAAATAATAAAGTCTGAGGCTGGTAATTACTATAAACGGGAAAATCCAATACCACGTATTACAGCTGAAGAATTTAATAACTATTATATTGGCAGTTGGGAAAAATGTAGTTGATAGTGCTAAGGCAATTAATAAGAATAATATTAGTCATTTTTCCTTTCTAAGTAATGTTGAAACAGCCTCCAGAAAACTTTTACTTGAAATATGTCAGCGAGCTTGATGTACTTAAGGTAATAAGATCATTAAAACCCTCTAACAGTGAAGATGTGTTTGGTTTTAGTAACAAAGTTATCAAACTTATTGCTGATGCTATTGTTAAGCCATTAACATTTTTGATCAATCTTTCATTTCACTGTTCTAAATTTCCAGATTGCTTAAAAAAGTCTAGGAGTGTACCTCTTTTTAAGAAAGGTAATAAATCATGTATTGACAACTATAGAACAATATGTATTGTATCTGTGTTTTCAAAAATAATGGAGTCATGCGTTAAGAACCAACTGTTAGAATTCTTTGGATCTATATAAACATTTTAAGTAATAGCCAATTTGGCCTTTCGTCCTGGTCGATCTACAACTAAAGCTCTAAATGAAGTTGTAACTAATATCATAAATAGCTTTGAGAACTGTGAATATGTTAATATGACTCTTGTGGATCTCAGTAAGGCCTTTGATAGTTATATCACATGAAACTCTACTGAGTAAACTGAAATACTATGGTATTGATGATAAACCGTTGCACTTCCTTAAAACTTATCTTTGTGGCAGATTACACAAAGTCTCAGTGGCCGATTCAGAATCCTCATTTCAGGAGGTCCTTGCTGGGGTTCCACAGGGGTCAGTTTTGGGCCCACTCTTGTTTATTATGTATATAAATGATCTGCCAACCAATATTCCAAGTAAGGACTATTCTATATGCAGATGACACTTCTTTTTTAGTTACTGGCAAAGTTTTCCAAGAAGTGGAAGCACAAAGTGACCGAGTGATGGAAATTGCAAACTCGTGGTTTGATGTCAACCATCTTAAAGTCAATGGGGATAAAACTGAAACAATTTGTTTCACACTAAAAAAGTTGCACATAGCAGAGAGCTGTATTAAGCCAGTGAAATTACTTGGAGTAACATTAGATCAAAAACTATCATGGGAATCTCAAACTAACCTCAGTAATTTCTAAACTATCTAAGGCTTGTTTTCTGTTACGTAAATTACAAAACTGTGTTGGTAGAAATATGTTGCTCTCTTCTTATTTTCAGTGACTTTCAACTCACACTTACTTTATGCCTCAATGCTATGGGGTAACAGTAGGGGTGCCAGTCAAGTTTTTGCGTGGCAAAGAAAGGCAGTAAGAATTTTAGCCAAGTTGGGTTATCAAGATGATTGTAAACAATGCTTTATGACTACAATATAATGACTGTTCCTGGCATTTTCATATTTCAAAATGTAATATATGTAAAGGAGAATTTTGAAGACTTTATCTGCTTTGATGAAATTCATGATTATGACACTAGGGGAGCTCGGGATATTGTTGCCACCTTCCTCTAGACTTAGGAAAACATTAGTTAGCCATAAATATTTACAAATTAAATGTTTTAACAAATTACCTCAAACGTTTTAGAAGCTTAGAACTTCAACCATTTTGCAGCTAAACTGTCGAACTGGCTTATAAGTAAGGCATTTTATTCCCTTGAAGAATTTTTTTGCTACGAATTGTTACCTTCCTCTAGGCCTAGAATGGAGTTGTTGATTAGTTGTAATTTAATTTATTGTTTCAACTATTTATTTTGTCATGTATTTACTAATACTACAGTTACATTTTTTTAAATTGACAAATACACTGTACGAATTAGTTCAATATATTATATCAGTTAATGACATTCAAATAAACTAAGTAGCCTTATAACATTTTTATTTATTATATTAGTTATATTGACGTTGTCTATAGCAATTGTAATATTGACAAATGACAATAAAGATATTCTGATTCTGATTCTGATTTCTGAAGTTTACTCAAAATTCAGAATAAAAAATCAAACTTCTCTTTCCAATAGTTGTACCTTAACTTTCAAGTCGTTGCAATTTCAGATACAACTCTCTCAAACAATTATTAAAGTTAAATTAATTAACCAATTAATAATTCACAATAAAACAGTTCCAATTAAATCTTAATAAATTAGTAAATTTCCAAATTTCAATTAAAGTTATTAACAAAGTTCAATTTTAATTCACTTTTCTTTTAATTCAAAATGTTTTTTAAAACGTACATCATTTAGTTACCCACCAATGTTTTTGGAACAGATAGAACAGTTAAACAAATAGAGATTGACCGTTATAAAAGGACTAAAGGTCAATGACTCGAAATAATTGAGCCTAAAAACCCTCACAATTCTAATTTTACTATATCTACAGCAGGTCAGTCGTTCCCAGCACAAGGTATTTTGTCCCTTCCGGTCTCCTCCTGTCGACGTTTATGTTTGGCTCAGTTGCTTCAGTCGGTTCTTGTACGTCTTCACAGCCGTGTCGTACCTTGAGTCCGTTGTGTAGCTCACCACCCCTCGCTGTTGGAACCGCCGTCCGCGGTGTGTGACCAGTGTTAGTGAGTGCAAGTGTTGTCCCGTACCTCACCTCCACAGCATTCCACATATAAAACAGAAACATTATCTCTTACTAAGACGTAAGTCCCCTTTGTCACCATTTATGTCGGAATTTCAGAGCTTGTCTCGTTTCGTTTTCCAAAAGTTTTTCCTGATCATGGCAACAAGGCCAAATCTACAACGGTGTTGTAAACATAATTCGCTTGAACCAGAAGTGTTCATAAACGGGGCAAAGCTTACGAAGAGTGTGCAAAGCCGCGGGGGGTAACAGCTAATTCACAATAAAACAGTTCCAATTAAATCTTAATAAATTACTAAATTTTCCAAATTTCAATTAAAGTTATTAACAAAGTTCAATTTTGATTCAATTTTCTTGCAAGATTGAACTAAATATATCTTGTAATGATTCTATTGTGCTCTATTGTTCATCGAGAATTAAATTTATGCAGATTGCTCTGTAGTTTCTATGAATTAATTTTTTTCCTCAAAAATCCCTCGTGGAAAAAAATGTAGAAAACACGGCGCACTATAATCAACTTAATTCACGAAAAATTACCAAAAGAAGAGCGAAAATTATGAGCTGGTGCTTATATTACTTCCCCTTCCCACCAATTCTGATAGACATCCGCGGTGTTCTCTCATTGGCCCAGCTGTATCCAACTGGAGAACAATAGCCTTGTCAGATCTAACATAACTGCAGAACAAGACAAGTTCTGATAAATTCAAGGCAGTGAATCGCCTTCCTTCATAATTTAAAATTACCAGTACTAACATGTTGCCAAAGGATTACATATTCGTTTTTATCCTAACTTCTAATTTAAAATTAAATCCCAATATTTCGTTCCCAAAATTTTCATTTAATTTTCAGTTTTAATTAAAAAAAAATTAAAACCAATGTAGCTTTAAAAACGCTACATATAGAAAAGAAGCTTCATGAAAAATTTCAAGTCTAATCAGCTAGATTTTTAGATATCGTGCAAGTTATAGGCTTTGCTAACCCTCAGCCAATAATATATTTAATTATACAAGAGTTTGATTATGGTGCATGGCACTTCATGAGATTTGGTTGAGCGTTAGTGAATATTTTTACACTGGTCTTATGAAGGCAATAAAGAAATAGCAGAATAAATAAATTTGTAAATAAACTCAGTACAGTAATAAGAGATTTTAACATGTGACAAATTAACATATACAGCTTAACTATCCTAACACATACATCATTTTATGGTGACTTGGCATGTAGGAAGTTATTAACACTGATATTAAACCAATTTAATGAAAAAAAATGTGAAAGTGCCACGTGGCATAGATATCTTGAGAAAGATTTCATTTGTAGGCTTGAAATGTTGCACTAGAGACTAGAATGAACTGCTGGTGTATGTTTAATCATGGAAATTGGCTGAGCGCATCTTTGAAGTCACTCAATAGGCTGACACAATATAGTTTGTTTGCTGGTGGACGTGAAAATTTCATTTCTGTACAGTTGTCTGTCTTTCTATCTGCCAATAATTAAAATTACCTATAGACTTGACATTTTGTGTTGAACCTCTGTGAAGCCTGTTACGTAATCTGCAGTGCAGCGTACTCCTACCTTGTAGTACTTAAAAAAAAAACAAATATTTTCATGAAATAGTAAATGAACATGGTATTGAAAACTATAACAATTTTTTCACTTCAAAATCAGCAACTGAATTATAAATTTTTAACCTTTTGAAGATTGCCGGCACATCTACTAGTGCTTGAAACAAAGAAGTGCACTAATTCTACCATTGTCTGATCTCAGAAGAGCAAAGAATAAGACCACCCAATTTTTGTTATTTCTTCAATTATGCTTTATTTATTACATAATAAATGTTTTATATGACAGTTTTGACAAAAAATGTTAATTAGTGTCTTTTTATATGATAAAAAATTACACCTTTTTTGAATAGTAAAACAAAACACAAAATAGATTGTAATAATAATGTTTGAAATACATAGATGAGTGAAATAAGATCAAAAACATATAAAACTGATTAAAAGTTATTATATAGGAAAACAAATATGTTTTTCATAGCATTAAGAGGTTATGAATAAACACGGGAACAATCTGCAAAAATATGATGTTATGTTGAAGTCCATTAAATCACCACTAGGAAGCAGCACCATTCATTAACAGGGTGCTTACATTGATCATGTGCCAAGGATAGTTTGTAATTATTTTTATATAAATGAGAGAATCAAATTTATTGAGAAAGCAGACCATGATCTGCTAGCAAGCCCACACTATTTGGGAATCATTTCCCTACACCAATAAAGGTTTTAAGGCCTTTTTTGTTCTTGGAGTATCAAAATTGAATTATTAAAAGTTGGATTATAAAAATTAAAGGCAACTATGATTTTGAAAAGGGCACTTTTGAATATGTTTAACAAAAACATTTTTTTTATATTTCCCACACTCTAACTGTAATGGAATTATAAACTTTCACATTGGTTACAAAATAAAATATCTTTTATGAAACGCATTATTTGGAGTAAGATGATCCAGTTGGTTTGTAAAACACGTGTTGAGGCTTTTTTATTCAGTTTCAAAGTTGCTCTTAACAAATACTATGTTAATTAATATTAACAGCTTTCAATTCCAAACCAACTGGGTGCTCTCCATGTAATTTCTAGGTATTTTGGAACTGGTGAGTAGTCAGTAATATAGTTACTTTTACACAGACTGAAGATAAAATATTTTTTAATTTATTCCATTGATCAACCAACTTGTAACTATGGGAACAATGTAATCATTGCTTTAATGGATTGAAAATTGTTTGTTTAGGTAAGAAAGATTCAATTGATTTTATTAATTTAATTATAATTTAATAGTATATTTATTTTATTATACTACATCATGAATAATGTATTATTACTCAATCTTTAGCCCAATGATCGTACTTCTGTCCCTTCCAGCTCAGACATTTTTAAGCTCTAAATGTTTTGTGTCCTTTTAGTTGTTTCCCTCTCAGAGTAAAAAATACACAACCTCCTCAAGGTTTGGACTGGGCAACGACTTGTTGTTTTAAAACACCACAGTGATTGCTAGAGCTAATTCTGTGTGACTCAATACTTAATAGGAAGGCATACAAAAGTTTAGAGGGAGGGGGTTTTGATAGCTATGAAATCTTGGTCTTCGAAACCTCAACTTAACATCATCATTATTATCATGAATTTGGGGGAGAAGGGGTTTGAATTCCTGATAATAAATAGTTGGAATTATAGTCATAAGTTGAGCCTTTGACCTTAAGCTCTCTGTGGTGTACTTAAAGGTTTATAGATTTATAAGGTTATAAGGAAAGTTTATAGTATTATAAAGGTCATGGTCTATGGTTCTTGTGACACTCATAATAATGTACATATAAAATGTCTCATGATTCATGAAGGTCCAATATAAATGCTAGCAGACATTTAAAAATGCAGGGTAATGTCCTGAGTATCCAAAATCTAAGAATGACAAAACTTGAGTCCATAGTACAAAATTGGTATTTTAGTCTTTCTGAAAAGTCAAGTCTTACTGTGGGTTCTGATGCTACTGCTAATTTACTTCTACACAGGAAACTAAAGGAATAAGCTAAGTTTCACAACCCTTTAATACTTCAAGAAATGAGTTAAAAAATAGTGTAGACTTGCTAAAAGAAACAATTAATCTCTAGACCTTGGTGGAAGAAATGAACCAATCAATTGTACTCCACCTAGCTGTTACTTCTGGTTCTTCAAGTTTAAAACACTCAGTCAAAGTCTCAAAAGAAACAATTTCTGGAAAAGCAATTTATTGCTTTTAATGGTACAACTAAAGTCGTTCTTATGGAAGTGTTGATTGAAGTTTTTTAACAATGAATCAGGTTGTGAACCTCCGTTTTGATTCATTGTAGTTAGAAAGGCCTGTTCTTCAACATTCCAGAAAGAGCTCTATTTTAAGGGCAACAATGAAAAGACAGTGCCTCTACTGTAATGGTAAAAGCCTCTACCTGCAAGGACGTACCCAGGATCAAAACTAGGGGGAAGGGCGCAAGCCATAGTTTTTCAGGTTTGTAACATTTTAGCACGGAAAAGGTAAATGAAAGCAAAATATTAAAAACATGTGTAATTAAAACAGTGCTTTATCAACAATGTTACCACAATTTAATTACTTGAACATTTTTTATTCCAGTTAGATGTATTAAACTAGTATAATTTGTATTTGATTTGTAGAAAGATTGTTAAAAAATTCTTGTTTCAATTCAGTCTTGATTTTCCTTAAAGAATTTCTGATAGGCGCTCATCAAACACAACCCAGTCAATCTGTCCTCTCCCATTGTTACTTATCAGACAGGTCTCTACCCTTTGTCAGGGTAATGAAAGATCGTTCAACAGTAGCTTTAGTGAATGGGAAAGCACTTTTAAATAAGGAGTGTGTGCCTTGTTACAGGAAAAAAACCATTTGCCTCTGCCAAAAGTGCAGCTATTTCGACATCCTTTAATTTCTCTTTTGCTAAATCCTTCTTTTTTGACATAGTATACCATAAATCTGATTTTGCAGAGATATAACCCAACTCATAAAACACCTTGAAAGACTGCCAAAGATCTGCATGTATGAAGGATTAAAATTGGGATAAGGCAAAAGAAAGGTGTATTTTGGTGTGAAAATCTACCATAATGATAAAGTTAAGGAGTCAAGATAAGGAATGATTAATGACCATCTGAAATATTCAATCGCAGTCTTAGATAGTGAATTACTTCTATGTGGAAACTTACTTTCTTGTGTGTATTACTTTTGAACAATTTGTGGAACTGAAACTCAACGTCAACTTTTTCTGTGATATGAAACTCAACGCCGACTTTTTCCGTGATATGCAATTTTTTTGAGTGATTCATCAGAAATATGTTCAATTTCTTGTAGAGCCTTCTACAAGAGATTCTTCTTGATAACATCAAAAAATGAATTATTATGTTTCCTGACTATAATAAAATCCATATATTTACTTTGTGGAACGTTCACAATTGGTTCCAAAATTGCACAGTAATTGCAATCATGATTATACATATGATGAAAATTGATTTAGTAACTGCACAGTGCAATTGGTAGGTTAATTTTCTTGAAGCATACTTTCCTATCAAGAAAAGTTCTAGGGCATTGACTATTTCAAGGAAGCTGTCTGACAAATACCAGGCAGGTAGCAGAAAAAAGAACAATCATCTTTATTTAGGCCTACATAATTTTATTTATGTATATTCTTATAATTTCATCACAATAGTTTTACAATGTGTTTTACTTAGCCTATAGAAAATGCCCATAGGAGGCTGTACTACTTGCACATCGTCCTTCTAGTCATGGGATAAACTGTTGAAGAAAAGTTTTGCTCCCTGGTCACAATACTTCATAAGACTTATGTCTGTGGGGATTCATTTTAATTTAAAACATTGTAAACATTTTGTTACATTCAACTGCTCAGAAAGGTAAGTTGTTTGGAGTTCTTTAGGGCTATAGTGATTTCTACGGCCCTTAAAACTATTAATGTGATTGCATACTACCGTTTTTATTGATTTAATAAAGGCTTTTGTGCAATGAGGAATGTTTGCCTCTTTTGTCATGCGTTGAACTTCCTGTAATCAACTCTTCTGGATGTACTCTAGTTTGATCTTAATAATGCTGTGCATTGCACAAAATGCTTTTGCACAAAGCTGTATGTCGTTTCCACTTTTAACTCTAACTCTGTGCACAAAGGTTACATTTCCTAAGTTGCTTGTATCTCCTTGTTGTCTAGGCCTCTTTTGTTTTACAGGAAACACTGATATCAATCCTGCTAAACAAATGATTTGTTCATCATGAGACTATTAAATTTGTGTAGTATTTCTTATTTTTCATTTAAAGTTACTATTTGAAAACATTTTAAACAAGAACACTAACAATCTCTAACCTTTTCATGTGAACATAATCTAATCTGTTTTACATCATCTGAAACCCAACCTGTTACCTTCCTTTTCTTTGTAGCAGGGTAAGGTAGTTTTCTATGTATTCTGAAGTTGAATTCATCATAAAACATGAGATCAGAATGTGTAAAGCTTAAAACTATCACTCAAACATCCTAAAAGAAAACACTATCTCACCAAACAGCAGAACACTAAGACAGTTGGCTTAGTAGAAATAACTAACCTGGTTCTTTTCCAGTATGCATCGACTTACCTGATTCTTTCCCTGTACACATAAAATTTGAGGCCTCTAAAACCAAATGGACTAGGCTTGTTTCTTTGTTTGATGATATTAATGTGAACTTCTTACATACCAAATTCATTAGAAAGTATAAAATAAAAAATGACTTACCTGGTTTATTCCCTGTACCCTTCAAATATAAACTTAATCATCCCAATTCCTACTTAGTTTCTAGATATTAATATATCCATATAAACAATAGTAATATTTTAGTATAAATTAAGCAGTTTTTAATTTAAAATTTTTTTTCTACAGAATTTGAGAAATTACTTAACTTACGTATTTGAAACCAGTTTCTTATATCCACTTAGTAGCCTCAATGCTGTTCCAAACATAAATAAGAAGTAAAACTAATAAACTATAACTGGAATAAATTTGAACTATGGTTGATATAAAAACACTTAGTAAACATCAACAGATCAACTAAAATACTGATCAACTTTTGTGGTGGGCAGCTCAGTTTATATAGTGACATGGAACTCACTAGACCAAAGTGTAGTGCAGATACCCTTCTAAAAAGAGTCCCTGTTTTACACTGCCTGCCCCTGTAGACTCTGCTAGAGCCTGCTAGAAACCTCAACCTCTAACTGGCTGATATAGATTGCTCTACCAGTCTCTAGGTGGCTGTAGATCAGTGCTTCGAGATGTATGAATACGATAATTATCCTATTTATAGTATTATTTTTCTGTTTTCTTCAATAGTGTAAGTTATTTTGTTATTATTCAAATAGTTATTTCAAGAATTGTAATAAATTAGGTATAGCAACAAAATTAAAAAACACATTTATTATAATTTTACTTCCAGAGGGGGCAGCTACCCCCTTGCCCCTAACTGGATTCGCCTCTGTCTACTCATTGTCATCAAAAATCTTTTTTCAGGAAATTAATCTGGATGAAATTTTTTGTTGGGTTAAAAGTTTGCATACTGGTGGCAAAAATTGTTTGTTTCCTTTTAATTGCCTTTCAGTTTATCCTAATGTAATGTAATCAGTATCACTTATATTGAAATACTTTTGGGAAAACAGACTTCATGAAATGTAACATTTTGATGATAGATAACTAAGGTGGGTCATTTATTGTTTTCACAAACTGTTGTATGGCATATATATATATATATATATTATATATAGTGGTGCTTCGGTGGCATTGGTGGTTATGTTCAGTGAAGTTATATATAAATTTTCGGTGTCACCATGAGGACTATTGCAATACGCTAATTTTTTAGAGAACATCTATTTAATGAACAGGGAAGTGATTATTACACTCTAAGGAGTTCTTAGCTGCGAACATATAGGGTAAACTATACAGTCATTGGCACTTTAAGATGCTATTCCTTACGTCTGTTCAATATTTTGTTTCTCAGACACATGAAAACATATATTTTGTTAATATTGATTGGTTTTTGGGCTTTATACTTTCTTTTTACATTCACAATAAATTTTAAAAAGTAAATATTTTATGTTATGTGGAAGTGGAAATATTTATTTTGTTATTATGTTACATAATTATAGTGATTGGCACCTAATTCACAGTTATTGGCATTCTGTTTTGACAGTCATTGGCACACTTTCATATTTTGCTAAAAATAAGAGTGAGGCAATGAAATCATGCACACAACTTACTCTAAAATGTATAATGTGTATATACAACTATTGAAATACAATTAATTATGATTGCATAAGTAGAAAGTTTAAAAAAAATATTACTTCTATAGCCTATATTGTGACGTTAAAATTCAAATAAACTAGACAATAATAGTTTGCCCTTCTACAACATCTTAATAAAACCATTAAATGTTTAATTCGTTGGCAATTTCATTTCCAAAGTCCAAACAGATGTTGCATACAAACACAGGATCATGTTGATCAAGGTCCTCTCTGTTTTGTATACATTTTATATGATACAGTCTATCACACATGTCACATTCAACAGGTTGGGAGACTTCTTCGTCTTTGAAGTTAGTCCCACAACTGTAGCACAATACCATTTTTTGTTACAGGAAAACATACTTTTTCCCCCACAAGACTTAGGCTTTATGTGATTAACAAGACGGTACGTTATCAACATCATATTGACTTTTCAACTTTTAGACTTTCCCACATAATTGATCTTTCATAATTTTTCTTCTTAACAGAAAAATCTTTACTATGTTCGTTTAGCTAGAGTTTCCATTTCTGGGGCTTTACTTAAATTCTTTTCTTCTCGTAGTTCTTTTCCTTTCTGCCTTGGGCTTCTTTCTTCTTTTGCCTTTTTTTTCTTCCTTTTCTTCATAAATTATTTTCCATTTCTGTCGAAGAAACAAAGCTCGTAATGGTACTCTTTTCTGTTTATTTTCTTTTGCCTTTTGCTGGTTGGGAGAAGAGTTTCGGGCCACACAGAGAACATCAGCCAAAGCTGGACCACTGCTTCCAGATGCTTGGGCAACATATGCCTTGTGAAAAGTCATGTTATAGGCGCAAACCACGTGAAACCTTCACTTAACTTTTTCTAGGCGTGGTGTTGTATAGTTTATGGTCAAGTTTTACATTTACATTGTATCGTACATTGTTTCACATTTTGATTGTTGAAGATATGTGGGTGTCATTTTTTTAATGCATTGGCACTTGACATCTGGTGCAGGTAAATTAATTTCAGTGATCATAGTTTTGTTGTTTTTTGTAAACAATCAGTTGCTTGATGTGGCATCTTTGACAATAGGCCTATCTGGCACATCACTACATCAGTGGATCAAGGTTCTTTGGATGAGTGTGGATTTAGGTTCCATGTGACAGCATTGTGGGCGAACCAAATTTTTGAGGTTGCTTATTTCTGGAAAACTCCTTCCCCACACTCGATATAGCTGTGAAAAATCAGTGTGAGGTTCATTACTTTTTCCGACACAAACTTTCTTCGATTATATGCGGAATTTTTCTATCATTTCGTGTCTCTACCTACAATCCCTTCGAATTGATCCAAGGTAAAACTACATCTTTACCGCTTAATGGTACAAATTTTCATTTGGGTTTTACACAAGGACACTTTGTATCAGTCAATTGAGGTTGCAGTTCCAAAGGAAAACAAGCCACAGGGACTCTAAATCCCGTTAGTAATGTGTTTGAGGCTTGACATCGTCCACTACATGTTTTCAGGATTGGTGCAAACATTCTACCTTAGTTAAAGCGTGTCTGTTCGGGGTGGTTATCTCTTACGCCAATTAAACACATGCCCTATTTTCCAGCGCTGACTTGGATTTGGTCTAAAATGCAGACAACATCTGCTGGCTGCATTATTCTGGTAGCGTTTGGGTTATAGGGCTGATCAGTTATTATTTGCAACTCAGAAACACAGTTGGCTTAGCTGATAGGAAAGATGGCTACTTATGCCCATCTACAAAGAAGGATAACTGGCCGTAGTGTTGTCGATATTGTTTTTTTTTTCAAGGTGTGCTATTAAAAACATTACCGATGTACTCATAAAAGACTTTCGGATTTCATCCATCTTAGTGTGTCGAATGGACCAAATACCCCAAGAGTCTGGTACAGAGATTTACAATTGTTGATGGTAATCTATGCGTACGGATAGATTAAACATCGGTTGTGGAACAATTCGCCCACAAGGACAGAAAAAGAAAACATTCACAGTAATGGTCGGCTCTTTTGAATTTCCCCTTGTCAATTTCATAAAATACGTTTTTTTTGATCCTGTGGGAGCTTAAAAACTTTAGACACCCTTTGGAGCACACGTAAAGGGATAATTTGTCTCATCGCCATTAAAAAACACGAGTCGGGTTCTTTCAAAAACGTCGTCCACCGCATTTTTTCTTCTTTCAAACTGTTCCTTCTATAGTTTTTAAAACCACTATCTTTTAATTATCGTTTTCAGACTGACGCATGAAGGCTTGGCAGGATAGTTACTCCTTCGGGAGTCCCTTAAAGGATTAGGTTAGGGTTGGTCCTTTGTTTTAAAATAATGCTTGATACCAAACCGAAGGCCTGGAATGATCTGTTTTTAAAAGGATTAGGTTCTTTCATTTTGTATTATGAATTCTTGATACGCTCAGTTGACAAAATCTTCTCTTCCGTTCGTGGGAAACCTTTTTTTTTTTTTTTTTCCGACAGACACGTCATTGATCCAATTTTTCAAGTGTATCCTCTTCTTCCTTCGTCCAGTACAGGTGGAGGTGAGACCAAAGTTGTAGTGTTTTTGATAAACTTGTCACTTAAGCCGAATAAACTGAATAGTTTTGAAGCGGATGGAAACACCATG
>NW_025785505.1:0-19799 GCF_021130785.1 Homalodisca vitripennis
GGATTACATTGGTTATAGGTTTCTTTAGTATATATACATTCTTTTTTGAGTTGGGAAAAATGCCAGCACAGCTGTGTAATTAGGTGATGTTGTTACATCGCTATCTGTACTTTATTGTATTGCGATTGGTACTTTATTATTATTCGGAAGGCCACTCTGTCCCTATCTCCTACTCTACCATGACGAATTTATTCCACGATATAAGTGAGGTTCTTAGATTAGGTTAATCATAAATATGTTACCAGCTTGAGTGAGTAACCAGATGTTAAAGTTAACCTTTACGAGCGCTCACGTGATCTGGAGCTTGAGATTTTAGGAACTTTTTCTAGGAATGGTTTTTCTTTTTGCAGAGTGTGGTGCCGACCGGATACAGCACTATAAATTGGAAAGGGGGTATTTCACATTGATTAACCTTTTTTTTGGGAACGGAATTTAGTGGCCCTGCACTTCTGGGGAAAGAAGGAAAAATCATCCCTCCAGATAGTAACTAAATTCCCAGCTCAGATAAACATGAGTGCTCGTATAGATAACCTTATCTTTTTCAATTTATTAACTAGTATAGATTAAACCTTTATCTTTTTTCTATTTATAATAATGTATAGATAACCATTATCTTGTTCTATTTATAATAAGTATAGATAACCTTATCTTTCTTCTAGTTATTATACGTAGAGATAAACCTTATCTTATTTTCTACTTTATAATTACCGTCATAGGTATAAACCTTATCTTTTTTCTATTTATAATACGTATCAGATATACCTTATCTTTTTCTATTTCATAATACAGATATAAGATAAACCTTTATCTTTTTCTATTTATAATACGTGTAAGATAACCTTATCTTTTTCTATTTATAATTACGTACATTTGTACCTAGCCTACTTATACTGACCTAGCCTAACTTATAATGGGGCGTAGGTAAAACAAGTAGTAGATAGAGGAACAGAGTGGTCCTCACATTTAATACCAAAGTACCACGAATGCACTGTGGGTAGAAGTAAAGTAACACTTCACTTTCCCTCCAGTCAGAGGTTAGGTTGCAGTAGGAGAGCTAATCGCTGGGAACTCTCCCAGATTATCACGAATTACTCTCTAATGCTTTGCTTCATCAAGGCTTCCACAAGCTATTGTCACCCACACAACAGTTACAGTCACAAAGCTCCTTAATGTTTGAAAACCTGAACAACTAGGGAGTTATGGTGTGGTAATTTTCTCATTCCCTTAATATCAACATAAAAATGAGATATTGACATATTGCTCATTATAAAATGCTGTACTGAGTGATAAAAAATCTCAAATCATTTAATAATTATCTACTAAACATTTGACTTAAGATTTTAAAAATCTATAACTCTCAGATCTTCCAGTCTTAATTTTTGCAGTCATCTTGATTTTAGTTCCATAAGAACAATAACATACCTGAATACTTTTAAGCCCTTATTTTTGTCCTTAGAACTATAGGGAATGTCTCATTTTAAATATTCAATTAACGCATATTCAAACTCTTATTAATTTTTCATTAGAATCTCAAACTTGAGACACTTTATCGTTTAAATACTCAAAAAGTACAGGTAGACACTTTACACGAAAAGTGAAAAAGCATTTGAATGCGACAAAAAATAGGAAGTTTAACAATGTTCTCATTGCGTAAAATCCAAGGTCATTTTTCACAGTCACTCTTATAACAATTTCATTACTAAATCTTGTGTTCATCTATGAAACGACAATATTTAAATACATATCAGCTACCCCTTGATTAAAAATCAAAATATATCGAATATCAGAAAATGGACAAAACTATAAAGAATAGATTCAGAAAACATAGAAAACAAGAGTTATATTTTGAGACACATCTTATTTGAATTAGATTAGAAATTAGACTAGGATGAATAACAACAACTTGAAGTCCTGGAAAGGAAAAATCAGTGGCACTTGAAAAACTTCCACCATGCTATTAAATAGGACTCTATTCAAAAAGTGTTACATTGATATAATATGAAATATTATCTTACAGGATTTAAAATATGTTGTAAACACATTATGACTAAAGTTCTGAAGGAATTTTGAGATTGATGGAATAAATTGCTTGCAATTGTATGAAACTACCTAAACTATCCTTTGTTTGAAGTTTGTTTTTGACCGTAGAAGGATTGTGAAAGGGAAACAGAATTTTTTCAGCACATTTGCCATTGTTCAGTGATAAAAAAATATCAGTAACACTACTTTTCGAAATCTGTTATGTGCTCTCTTCCTTGCGTCACAATGCTCTGGTATGATTTCTTTCTTTTAACTTAGATTGTAGTTATGTGTTAGTTATTCATCTGAGGAAGAGATCAGATTGCAGATCTCAAAACGTAGTGTTACTAATTTTGTTGTATCACTAAATGATGGCAATATCCCGGAAAATCCTGTTTCCTTTACCCAAACTAACCTAAACAATATGCTAAATTAAATTATAAATCCTAGTTATATTTAGCTGAACTATAGAAATTATGGGCAATTGTGTTAGGAACATAAATAGAAACCACTATGAACCAGAACCAGATAAGTTAGAAGAAGAGGGATATAGAGGTACATTAAACTTGCAATTCCAGTTCGGTATTCAGGCCATGCCAGCTTATATTTTATTAATATTTATAGTGCATCCTGTTTGTTTAAGTTTATGTTTGCTTTTAATAATGTCGCAATTTAAAACATCTCATCCATATTTAATTCTGAGAATTGATGTTTTGTTGATATAAATGCTGATTTAAAAGTAACAAGTATAACCATCATAGAATAAGCTGGTATTAAGTTGGCTTAGTGAATGTTTTCAACTGATCAACTGGTTTTAAGTTGGTTAGTAGATTGAAAATAACTGGTTGAGGAATGTTTGTTTTAGTAATCAGCTGTTTTATACTGTACAAAAATACTCTCATACAATTAAACAAAAGGCAACATCTAGTGTGCAGGTTGAAATTTTGGAAACTTCTCCAACGCACCATAGATTAGATGAGATGAAAGCTATTGCATAGACCTATTTGTAAAAAAATGTAGGATGGGTTTGAGGAATCAATTGATCATATATTCAATCAGTGTGTTGTTTATGTTACGGAACATAAAAACAAAAAACATGTGAGGAAAGAACATTTTGCTATTTCATTACATTTACCAACCATTCTCGGAACTGATCATTATCATCTTTGGGAATACATCTTGAAATTTCTAATAGACGCAAAAAATAAATATATGAAATGGTAAATATATCAATTTACATGGCATTGAAATACGAAAATGTTTCTCAACAAATAATTTATGGACTGAAAGTTAAGCGTAAAAATGTGCCAACTAACTAAAATTAATAATTTAAATTTCGAAGATAAAAGTTCTGTGGCTTCATGGTATATTAATTCCAAGCACAAAAAGGTAAAAAAAATAAATAAAGGTTAAAAAAAGACACATCTACAGTTTTTTACTGATACCAGATATGTATATAAAATAATGGTATTATACATCTACACATGTACAAATAAATAAATATTAAGGCTTAATGTTTGGTTCATTTTATAAAAGGCTAATGTATCAGAATTAGCTACATTAGTAGGCGAATCTTGAAATAAATGGCACTATCTCGCCAAATACTGTGGCAAATGTTATACAAATCCTATTAGTCTATTATGCCTCAACTTTATAAACCAATACAAAAGCCATGTACAATAAACAACCCAACACACCAAACGAAATTTTATAATATCAAATTATTAAATAGTGATCTACATCTCACTGCTATTTGTAATTGAAAGTTGACTAATATTTAACCATTAGACTCAAAACAACTGAATAATATATTAAAATGTTCACGACGATGTTTACCTAATTGGGTACATACCATACCGGGCTTTAGTAAAGCACATTGTACGCCTTATGGGGTACACGTTGTTAATCATTTTATTATGTGTGTTTCTATAATTGTGAAAATATGGATCCGCGCTTATAGAAATAACTCAGAAGACTATTGTGTATCCTGTTACCCAGCAGGGATCACTTCTGGCTGGTTTATACCTACCAGTTGAACCCACCACTGGGCACAGCAAAAACCGATGTGCCACTTCAATCTGGGCAACCTTATGGATGTCCAGTAGCGGCACATCATTAAACGCAAATGTTGAGATTCTGGGGTTCATGGGCAATTTGATAGGTCTAGTCTACTGTGGAAGATGGCTGTTGGAGTTGGTGGGGTTTGTTCCCTTACCTCAGAGGCTCTTGATAACCTCAACAAGGGTGTGCCACCCCCTGCCTACTTTGACTGGAGAGGCTGGTTCACAGCTGGCCTCCCTTCTTCCGGGATGATTTTGAGATGTAGTGCCCTAATTCTTCCTCATGGATCTCGATAGGAGGCGGCCCCTACTCCCTAACCTTACCCATCCTGAATATCCTGTCACTCCGGAAGCAGCGCAAAGGTCCTTACAGGACTAAGTGCAATTTATAAGCTTCTTGTCCTAAGAGAAGAAAAAAAAAAAAAAATTGTGTATCCTGTCGGGTGCAAAAATTGCTTAATTATTTAGATAAATTAATTTTTTACGTATTCTTTCAGGGTACACATAGGTACAGACATTGAAAGTTTTTTGTGCAAAATTGCGAAGCCCACATACGTTTCTCGTTATACTTAAACGTATAACGTAAAAACATTATTATGGTTTTTGGTCATTATTATTGGAAACTTCAACGGCAATATAAAAAAATTCCAGAAATTAGCCATCATCATGAACGTGTTAATTCAGAAGAAGATAATATACAGGGTGATTTCATGAAGTTCTCCCCCCACTTCTACAGCACATTGTACTAGTAAAAATAATGAAAAAATGTTATATAAACATAGGTCCGAAAACGCTTCGTTAGCGAGTTACAGCTAGCAAAAGATTTCGCCTGAATTCCTGGGTAAAGAGTAAAATAAAGCCATACTGAACTTTTGGAAAGGTTAATTAAGTAAGAAATATCGTGGATTCTTATGTATGTTTACCTGATAAAGCTAATAAAATAGGTTTCAGAACTGTACCTGTAGTAGTTTTTTGAGGGATTCAGGATTAAATGCAAAAAATTGGGGCACGAAACAATGTTTTTTTAAGTTTGATGTACAATAACTTTGTTAAATTGGTAATAAATACATAAAATCAACAAACATTAATTGTAGAGAATTTAATTCTGAGAAAATTGATATAATCAAAGTCTAAAATAAAACAGAAATAAGTACCCAAAAAATCGATTTTATTCAGTATAATACATTACTAGCTGTAAAGAAATACCGTACAGTATTTTAGTTAAAATAAAACAAAAAACAAAATGTTTGTTCCTTAATGATGAGATAAATTGAGGAAAACAAGATTAAAACTGTTTAAATAAATTTGTTTGTAAATAAAAATATCATGTTTTATTACGTTGTATTTTTTTTTAATAAAAATTTACATCAAATGTTTGAAAATAAATGAAGCAAACATTTTTCCCATTATTGATTACTAATCATCGAAATGCAGTTTTTTGTTTTATTAATTTCTAAGTTGGTAACGCACGAATAACAGCTGATCAACAATGGTATTCTGTACTAGTTACGGTTAGAACTGTATAATTTAGTGGTGTTTTGCAAGCTACAGCAGGAGATCGGGTTCTGTGAATCGTGTTATTAAATGCAATTTTTTCTGTGAGTTATAATTCGATTGTTTATTCAGCGAAAAAATGCCTTACTTATTTTACATCAGAGGAATACGCTGATATGGTTTTTTATTTTGGGTTACTGTAATGGTAATGCTAGAGCTGCTGTAGAAGAATATGAAACTACGTTACCCTAATAGGAGGATTCCAGATACCAAAAACAATTTCAGGAACTTTTCGTACTCTTCGGGAAACAGGATCACTACCAAGTACTAGAACCAATTATGAACGAGCTGTCCAAACCTTGATGATGATATTGTTATTAATGCTGTTCATCGCAGTCCAGGTGTAAGTACACGACGTATTTCTAGGCGGATAGGGAGTTTCGCAGTCAACAGTGTGGAGGTCACTTAATCGAAAACAAATTTTATCCGTTTCATAAACAAAAGGTTCAACATCTACAGCTAGGGGATGGTCCCGCTTCGCTTGGAGTTTTGCAACTTTTTGAATATTAATAATCAACTCTACAAGCGTATTTTGTTTACGGATGAGGCACAATTCACTCGGGATGGTGTCAATAACTTTGCACAATGAACACTCATGGGCAGAAGAAAATCCACATGAGGTAGTGGAACAGAACTTTCAACACCGATTTTAGCGTCAATGTCTGGTGTGGCCTTTTTGCACAATCGGCCTGATTGGACCTTTTCATATTACTTTGGACGCCTAAATGCTGAGTTCTATTTGCATTTTCCTTCAAGAAGAGTTGCCGCAGCTGATTAGAGAATGTTCCATTACATCTCAGACAAAATTTGTACTTCCAGCATGACGGAGCACCTCCCCACTTTTCACGTGCCGTTTCTGCTTACTTAAATCATCAATTTCCTGGACACTGGATTGGTCGTGGAGGGCCTCACCCTTGGCCACCAAGATCACCAGATCTATCTCCATTGGATTATTGCATCTGGGGATGGATGAAAAGACATTGTATACAAGACAAAAGTGAATTCTCGTGATGAATTAATTGCCCGTATTATGGATTTCGGTTGTGCAGATACAGGGAAGTCCTGAAAAATTAAGAAACGCAACAAAAGCAATTACACAAACGTGCTGCAAAATGCATTGATAATGATGGCCTCATTTTCGAACATCTATTATAAAAAAGGTGTGTACGGTTGGCCCAACCTGATTAATTTTGCTTAAAACTAGTAATGTATTATACTGAATAAAATCGATTTTTTGGTACTTATTTCTGTTTTATTTTAGACTTTGATTATATCAATTTTCTCAGAATTAAATTCTCTACAATTAATGTTTGTTGATTTTATGTATTTATTACCAATTTAACAAAGTTATTGTACATCAAACTTAAAAAAACATTGTTTTCGTGCCCCAATTTTTTGCATTTAACCCTGAATCCCTCAAAAACTACTACAGGTACAGTTCTGAAATCTATTTTATTAGCTTTATCAGGTAAAAATACATAAGAATCCACGATATTTCTTACTTAATTAACCTTTCCAAAAGTTCAGTATGGCTTTATTTTACTCTTTACCCAGGAATTCAGGCGAAAATCTTTCGCTAGAGCTGTAACTCGCTTAACGAAGCGTTTTCGGACCTATGTTTATATAACATTTTTTCATTATTTTTACTAGTACAATGTGCTGTAGAAGTGGGGGGAGAACTTCATGAATCACCCTGTATAGGTGAACAGTTTTTCTTTCCATTCACGTCAAAGCTGATAGCTATAATTTGACTTGTAATCTCACTGCCCATTTAGAACATTTGGAAATAATGAATGTTAGAGATAGTAAGACAGGACAGTTGGAAGACTGTGTAACAGATGATGAGCCCAGGATGTTGTACAGTCGGAACGCAATAGAAAGCTGTTCCAATCATGTTGTGCAAGAGATCCTCCTTGGTGGGCTCTGAAATGTCAAAGGAAACACTCAGGATTGCAGGAAATAATAGAATTTGAGAAGTTCATCTGCTAAAGAATTAGGTTCAAAAATCTTATTTCTGAAACGGAAGCCGATGTGGGCTGTGACTTAATTATTTGTTTTCTGTTCACAATGTATCAAAACAATGATTCATCAACTAAATACATTTTTATAACATTCAAGAAAACAAAACATTTATGCAAATGTGTAATGTTTTATCGTTATCAACTAATAGGTATATAAATACAACATATAATAAAATTCTCTAAATTAATCATTTTTGTGGATAAAAATAAAATTATTATCGCCAGCTATATGTTGTTACAGGTACTTTAAAAAAATAACAACAAAACCATGACTATTAATGGTTTGGTTGTTACTTTAAAAAATAACAACAAAACCATGACTATTAATGGTTTCATCAATAATAATTTATACTCGTGAACAACAAATTATATAATTTAAAAACAAACTATTCAATAAAATTTGCTTTAGCCTTTTCTACTTTCTTTTAGGCCACATGACAAAATTATCTACCACAAAAAAAGTAATAGAAGATAATTGAGTTTGTTATAATATCTTTCTATTATTACTTACATCTCCATACATCAAGTGGTGAAAATTAAAAGAATGCACTCATTATCTAAGCATAATTAATTATCACGGATGCCTTGCACCCAGTAGGCTAGTTTACTAGTGGTTGACTAATTAGTCAGAAAAGATAATTAATTATTAACAACCCAGTGACCTTGTATTTAAATTTTAATGTAATCTCTGAACTGCTTAGATACCTGTCTGATTGGATTGGTCTGATTAACAATGCTGATTTTAAATGGGAATGAATAATTAGATTGGTAATCAGAATAATGTAGAGTGAAGTGAAATGTAGAGTTATTATTAATGAATATGAAATTTCCTGCATTTTACATGAATTTTCTCTTATTGCAGGTACGGCAGTGACCTGTTATTAGTAGAGTCATACGCAGAAAATAACTTTACGGCCAAATTAGCGTATAAGAGTTTAGGACCAGTGGACAGATCGAACCAGAAGTACTGGCTAGGCCTGGCCTCGCTAGATGATCTCAGGACAAACACATTAGAGTCAGCTGCAGGAGTTCTAGTCTCTCAGTATGCAGGTTTGTATAATCTTTAAAATATTTGAAAATATTAAAAAGTTTTTTTACATCATGCATTAATTTCAGAAAAAATTGGTAAATGAGTTGTGAAAGCTATCACAGGAGATTTTTTTTAGTTCTGTTATAGTGTAACGTTTAATTTAATTTAGTTCTTGTGTAGTAGGGAGAATGGTATCTTCTAGAAAAGAAATAAATAACATATATCTTATATCCTCTATGAAAAGTGATATTTTTAGGGGAATAACAAGTTTCTAATGGAATTTCTGTTTTAGTTTTTGAGAATTACAAACAGTATCGAAACTCAAATATTGTATTTATTACAAAAAGTACTGGAAAACATAAAAAGCAGTGAAATAATTTTTTAATGGATTAACTTGCAAAAATTAACTCTGTGCATCAAGGCAACCCCCTGAGGAAAGGAAAAGTACATGGTGGAAAAAAGTTTGTTTTATTTTTATAACTTCAACCATATAAAAATTATTAAAACATAATCGCATGTAACTTTTGGTATTTAATCTTTGTACACATTGGTAGTCTTTATCGCATGTGGTAAACATAAGCATAGCTATTCAAATTATGGCTTTTCCAAAAGATATCTGTCCCTGCTGCTTGAAGAAAGTTCTGGATAGCGAAAGGGGAATTCAATGTGAAAAGGAATGCCAGAGATGGTTTCATGCTAAATGTATTGGGAATGCCAGACCCGGAATACAACAAATACGCAAACCAATTCAAGGAAAGTCTGGCAGTGCGATCGTGCTGACTGTTTGGCGAATGATAATAATCCTCTAACCGTTTTGTCAGCTCAGTTGGGTGAAATGTTAGGAGAAAAATGTCGAGCCTGGCTACAAGGGATGAAAATCAAGGCTGTTACAGAGGGAATAGGTGCCATCAACGATAATTTGACTGCCATAAACACGAAACTAGAGGAACTTGAACCTCGAATTAAGGTAACTGAGGACCGTCTTGACGTTATCGAGAAAAAACTGGAAAATTATGAGGATGTAACCGCCAAATACGGATCTGAGACCATCATAGAGGAGATGAATGAATCGTGCAAAGAGGGCCCGAAATGTTCTGCTACACAATATTCCTGAATGCAAAAGCCATGATGTTAAAGTCAGGATTGCATCCGACAAAGAAGTGGTCGACAAATTAATACAAGCCGCTGCTCCAGTCTGCAGTAAGAGTGTCAAGGTAATTAGAGTTGGTAAAACCTAAACATGAGGAAGCCCCGTCCAATGAAGATCATTTTCAACAATGATGCTGAAGCTCAGTCATTTACAACACTCTTTGATGAAGATGCAATACGCAAACTGGATCCAGTCTTCGCCGACATCAGTATTTCGAGAGACCGGACCCTGCAGGAGCGAAAGTACTTGCAGAGTCTGCGCTCAGAACTTGATAGACGCACCAATAATGGCGAGAAAGGACTTACAATCAAGTATCGTAATGGCATCCCAGTAATTACCCAAAATCAGAGAAAAAAAACGAGTGAATGGCAATACACCCATTAGTTTTATATTATCAAAATGTTAATGGTATTAGGACTAAGTTAAATATGCTGAAGGAATCAGTCAGTGTCTGCATGCATAAAATTATTATTCTAACAGAAACTAATTTATCCAATGATATCTCAAATCCTGAGCTAGAGCTCGACAGTTATAACATATTTAGGAAGGACAGGTCCGCTTTAACCAGCAAGAAGCAATCTGGAGGGGGTGTACTTGTCGCAGTGCAATCACGAATCTCCTTCATTCGTGATTAACTCATCAGTGAATAATGTTGAGCATGTTTTTGTATCAGCGAAGCTACCTAATCTCAGTGTCATGATAGGCGCCGTTTATATTCCTCCAAAACTCTTCTCATGAAATCTACTCTTCCTTCTGTGATGCTGTGGAGGAAGTATGCGCGTCTCTCAGTCCTGGAACATTGGTAATTATCGCAGGTGACCTGAACCAGCCAAATATAAGACTGGGATGGTAATCTCCCGTTGATGACTTATCAACGGGCTCACGGTATTTAATTGAAATGGCCAACTTCCTACAGTTGCAGCAGGTTAACAAGATCGCCAATACAAGGGGAGTACTTCTGGACCTAGTCTTTTCAACTGATTCAGAGCTGACTGTTTTCGGCCACTGATGACCCTCTTGTGTACCAGGAGGAAGCCCATCCTGCTTTGACGTTGGAAGTGTGGAATGGACGTCCTACATGGCAAGCAACCACAGACTCTCCTCCCGGACATACGGAGATGTAATCTACAAAGGGTCTACAACTGGATTCAGGACCAACCTTATCCAGATACTTCTCCCAATGTTGATATCGACAGAGTCCTTTACTCGATTCTGTCACAGTCTGAGGAACACCATTCTTATGCACTGTCCGCTGAAGAGAGTGGGTAAAAGCTCGTTTCCCGTCTGGTTCTCCAAGGAACTCAGGAAGTTGGTGATTGGGAAGAATTTTCTCCATAGAAGATTTAAAGCCTCGAATAGTCTTATAGTTTTACAATAAATTTAGAGAGGCCCGAAGTGAATGTAAAAAGGCTTGCTAGGGTATGTCACAACTAACTACATTGCAGTGATTGAAAATAGCTTGGTCAGAAACCCTAAGACCTTCTGGAAGCATATTCGTAATCTAAAACAGCCGTTTTCCACTCAGGGCATTCTTCATTTCGATGACAGGTCTGCTTCGGACCCCCAAGCTATATGTGAACTCTTTGCTGATTGTTTTTCTTCCAATCTTCAAGCCAAAAGTTGCTGGTGCCCCAAATTACTCCTTCTGCACTAATGTCAGCCTTGCTACCTTAACCGTCTCCCGCTATTGAAGTTGAGAAGAAGCTTAGGAATCTCGACATAAGTAAGAGTCCCGGACCAGATAATATATCAGCTAGTCTCCTGAAATATTGCAGTGAACCTTTGGCACCTCACCTAGCGTGTTTCTTCAACGCACTGCTAAAGGTTGGAAACCTTTCCTTCAATTCTTAAGTCTGGATTCTTGGTCCCTATTTACAAGTCTGGTGAAGTGTACTGACACTAAGAACTATAGGCCTATAGTCATCCAACCAGCCTTAGCCAAGGTGTTTGAGAGCATAGTGCTAGATAGAATGTCCTTCCTTTTTCAAGAATATTGTTAATTGCTGAAACAGCATGGGTTTAGACATGGAAGATCTACAGTTACAAACCTAACAGTCCCTTTGCCAACAGGATCCTTTCTGCTTTTAGCAATGGTAATCAAGTTGACTGTCTCTATCTGGACTATGCTAAGGCGTTCGACAGCAATCAGTCACCCCCACCTGCTGAAGAAACTGGAAGCTCTTGGTGTTGCTGGATCACTTCTACATTGGTTTTGACAGTTACCTCTCGAATCGCACTCTCCGGGTGAGCTATGCGTCAGCACTCTCACGGCCTATTCATGCAACATCAGGCGTTCCTCAGGGGTTCTCACCTTGGGCCGTTCCTCTTTAGCTTATTTATAAATGATATTGGTGAATACATCAGCGGGGGACTTTCTCTTGTTTTGCTGATGACGTGAAGATATTTAGAGAAATTTCCTCAGCTCAACAACAAAATGAATTGCAGAGGGATCTTGACGGTGGTGGACCAATGGTGTGTTATCAATGAAACTGGACTTGAACCCCAACCAAAGTGTGTTTTCCGTCTCCTTTTCCAGAGCCAGACAGACTCTTCTATTTGACTACTACCTCCAGGAAGCTGCCATCAGAAGAGTGGATAGAATTCGCGACCTCGGAGTACTTCTGACATCAAACCTTGACCCCAGTGCCCATATCTCGGACATTTGCAGCAGGGCTAATCGTGTTCTTGGACTTATCAACCGAACCTGCCGCCAGCACTTTGCTATTCCTGCCATAAGAACACTTTAACGTCACATTAGTTCGGCCAATACTAGAATACTCCGTTACGGTATGGTCCCCACATCAGGTTGGTCACTGCTCTAGTCTTGATGCTGTACAAAGACGCTTTCTAACGGATGGTTTGGCGTGAAGATGGGATATCGCTACTTGGAGACAAACTTGGAGGAAATGGGACAACAGCTGCACCTTCCTTCCTTGGCTGCTCGCAGGCTCTACTGGATCTCATGTTCCTCTACAGACTACTAAATAGCCTTATTGATTGTCCGAATATCCTTCAGATGATAAACTTCCATGTACCTCGTCAGTCTCGTCACCCTCAGCTTTTCTCAAGGAAATTTCCATCCGACCAACTACACCTACTACAGTACTCTACCCCGCATAATGAGACTTGGTAATGATGCCTGTGCTGATCTTGACTTCTTTGGCCCTTCTACAGAATCTTTCAAGCGGTGTGCACTCGCTTTCATCCTAAAGTAACTCAACATGTTTTCATACTACTAATTTAACTAAGCTGTAAATAAGCATTAATGCATGTTAATTTATTTCTATTATCAATCGTCAATTCTTATTTATTAATTGTTACTATCCTTGTTATTATAATTGTTATTTACTATCGTTTACTTATTATTGTTATTTATAATTCCATTTATTATTGTTTATTTATAATTTGTTATTTATTACTGTTATTTATAATCTGTTATTTTTTTATTTATTATTTACTATTGTTATCTATGATTGTTTGTCATAACAGCTGTTATTCATAATTGTATTTATTAGTCCTTTGCACATTCTTTTGATTGTTATTAATGTCTTTTCTGTGGCAGCAGCCTTCTTCTTTGTTGTTTTCAGTTGTACAATTTCTATGTAAAATGGTGTATTGCCGTAAATAAATAAATAAATAAATAAAAAACGCTCATATACATTTCAGCACATCTGTATGTATATAATAAAAGTAAACCATTAAAGAAAGTGCTGAACAGTTGTCATTGTAAATTGTGAATTAAATGCAAGTAATGACAACAAGTTGATAAATAACCAATACTTTTGTTGTGGCAATGCCAAACTTTAAAAAGAGAAATGTTTTGGAACTACAAGACAAATGATTACTTTTTGAAGAATTGAAGTATTTTTTTCTACATGTGTGAGGGCAGAGTGAGAGAAACGTCCGTTCAATCACCTATAACAACATACAATTTTTTTCAGTTTTGTTTGTTTTTTTTCCTCAAAACAATATTTGTCTTCAGCAGTTTATGGGCCACATCATTATACTGTAGTATTATTGCTATAGTGATTTTGCTATAGTTATTAGTAGGCTATAATATAATATACAAACCCAATATGTACTTTGATTACTTTTTTGAGGAATACTTCTGAAATATCTTGCTTAATTTTGTGAATTGCAATACAGAAATGTTTATGTCTCCTCTATTATTGAGTGTCCTGTGCTCACAATAGTGGATATTCTTATAGTCAAGAACGTAGCCAGGAAAAAAACTTTTTTTTTTGGGGGGGGGTCCAGACAACTGTATTTTTCTGTAGTGAACAGAGAGTAAGGCTCCATTTTTGTTCCTTAAAAGTCCTTGACCCCGTTTGTTTGTTTGAGAACTATCTTTCAGCTGTACATGTCAGTAATACTGAAATTACGTAATAAAAATAATCGTTTACTAAAAAAGTAAATTGAAAATTTGGGAGTCAAGACCTACGTCCTTGCTTTATAGTGTATTATAACAAACTAGTCTTATGCTGTTCTCAATACTCTATATCCAGTACACTAGGTTGAAGTGTGTATGTTTTAGGTTTCTGGTCATTGGATCAGCCCGAGCCTTCAGCAGGAGAGTGTGTGGACGTTACGCTCACGGACGACCAGCAATCTTGGGAGCTTCAGACCTGCGAGTCCCTTCTACCCTTCCTCTGTCGCGCAAACGCTTGCCCTGCAGGTAACTGTTGCCAAAGTAGAAGTAGATCTGGTAGAATCAGTTAAAGAACCTGTCAAGAATACTGACTATAACGGGCACAGACTTTGAAGAAGTATGATATTAGGCCTGCAAAGGTTTTACTAAAGGTTTTTAATCTTTTCTAAAGGTATAAGTAGCATGCATTAAATTCTTTTAGCTGTGGCAATTGAGAGGTTGACTTTATTAATTGTCTTGTACTTTAGAATCCCTGATGTAAATAAAAAAATAACAGCTGTAAGTGTAAGAGTTGACACCATTTTAAGTTATTCAAGCTGTAAAATATATCTGGCAATATTAAAGTATCCAAAAATATAAATGAAAAGACCAATATTTTCTCTTTAACTTAAAGGAATTGCTCATTAAGGACAAACAGAACTGTTTGTGAGAGAACCATTTTTAATGTTTTCACCAGAAAACTTACAATATTAAAAAATAATGCAGTTTGTTATGTTTGTTTTTGTAGTGACACATCTTCATGATGATAAATAACATTATCATAAATTTAGTTTTCAATTTTTCACTTAAAAAATCAAACTAAAAATGAATGTTGGATAACAGCAACTAAGAAGTTATTTCCAGAAATTACCGTTTGTTTTGTTCAAAACTTAATTATATATCATCTCCTTTTATAGATAAGTGTTTTAAATGTTATCATGGCATCACTAGGAAACAGTTTTTTTATATATCTGTTTTTTTTTTCAATCTTTTTAGTGACATAACTTGATGACGGTTATCCCCTATAACTAGCTTTATCATAAATCCAGTGCAACACAAATCCTAGCCAGGAGTAGATACAAGTTTCAGTCTCATGTTATTTTCAACAACTGATCCACCTTATCTCTTGTTCAGGATCATTCCATTGCTCGAATAGCCGCTGTATCAATGCTGCGTTCCGATGTGACCGTGAGGACGACTGTGGGGACTGGTCAGACGAAGTGGACTGCCCCCAGCACTGCCACTATTACATGGCCAGCAGCGGCGATGTCGTGGAGAGCCCCAACTACCCCCACAAGTACGAGCCCCTGTCAACCTGCAAGTGGACTCTGGAAGGACCTCAGGGTCACAACATTCTCCTGCAGGTGGGTACTAACTGATGGAAATCTCCAGATATTCTCTGTAATGTTTTCACTGACAAGAATCCACCTAAGTATCATCTGTTTGTATCCCAAATTTACTGATAAAACATGTAGAAATACTAAAACTATTTAAAAAATACTGTTATTGCTTGTTTAAATAACACACCTAAAGCTCCCTCCTAACTCAAAATGTATAATAAGTATCGATAAGGCAAGTTTTAACCCTTATTTAACATTTTTTATTTCTAAAAATTGGAGATTTTAGATCAACGTAAAGGCGGATCCAGTTCTAAATTTCGGACGAGAGCCACCTGAGTTTTACTTTACAATTATTAAAAAGCAGGAAATGTTGCATTTCAAAACAACAAAAGATAAAATTGTAATAAAGAAATTTTATTTATAAGTTTAGTTCATAAAGTTAAGTTATTTTTTTTATGGTTACCATACGAGAATGATTAAGTTGTTTTCAACATAAACGTCTTTTTTAAAATCTTGGACTAAGCAATGGTCCTTTTTCACTGGATCTGACCATTTGTAAAACAGATATGTTTGAGTAAATACTATTAAGAATAAGTATAATATTTTAAGGTAACCTCAAACATACACCTGGAGAAAAATTTATGAGAGCCATTTCAATGTCAGGCACCATCTAAAGAGGCATAACTTTGAAATTTTAGTTAGCAAATGTGTTCGTTACAAGAGATAACCACAGAATCTTTGTTCCAGTTCCAAGAGTTTGAAACGGAGAAGACTTTTTGACACAGTGCAAATCTTGGTCGGAGGACGGACAGAGGACAAGGCTGTCAGTTTGGCAACACTGTCCAGGCAAGCAGGACTTGGGCAATAAATCGTTTGTGTCAGCCCTCTAATTTCATGATCATCAAGTTCAGCACTGACGGTTCAGTGGAAAAGAAGGGTTTCAGGTAATTCTCTCTTCATAACCTCAAGAAGCAATGAGCATTAAAAAAAAACCTAAAAGTTTGGGACTCTGAAAATATTAAACTCACTCAAATTTAAAATATTCGTATACTATACTTCTCTGATTTTTTTTTATCCCGAACAGAGCATCATGGAAGACTGAACCATCAGACTTGTGGAAGGCAACTTGCGAGCGACTCCTCAACCCCAGACCCTCAAGTCTCCTCACGGTTATCCTCAGAATTATCCTGGAGGACTGGAGTGGTCTGTACATCCTGACAGCACAACAAGGCAGGATTATAACTCTTGAGGTAAGGAAATTGTGAAATTTAAATCTTGGTATTAAATATATTTCAGTGTTTCAGGCCAAATTGTTAAGAAATGTCTTACAGCCTACTCTTATCAGAGAGACAAGCTCTTGAAAGATTATAGACTCCTACCATTCTAAGGGTCTATTATCCTACCCACACCCCCAGACAGCTAGTAGCTCCAATCCTACCTGTTATGAACCCATGCTATCCTTGTGAAAAAAATAAAGAAAATAAATCTAACCTTGGCATAAATGTGATATTTTAGTAATGGAATTTTGTTTTAACTTCTTAAAAAGTACATCATATTTGGATTTATTTCCTGCATTTCTTTATAAAAATAATGTATTTAATGAAACTAAATTAATTACATCAGATCAAACAAAACTGGCCAATATATATCAAAAATAGAGTTGACGATTCAGAGAGTAGCATTAGAGTACACTATGAGGGTTTGGTAAAAGCTTGTGACATAGTAAATTTGGTTGGATGGTAGATTTAAAGTTTGACGTTTAATGTTCTTATTTTGTTTAATATAATGTGGTGTGGAGGATATTGTGATTGATTGTACTTAATTTTTCAGATTCAAGAACTTGGATTTGGAGAAGAACCGAGATTACATTCTCATAAGAGACGGAAACTCACCGAAGAGCCCACCGATTGCAAGACTTACTGGAAAAATTGAAGACAATCCACGAGTCATTTATGTCAACTGAAAGCAAATTTGTATTTGTATTTCAAAACGAGTCTAGGGGAGTCACAAAAAGGATTCAACATAAGATATTCACAAGGTAATTATCACTCATACTGTGTCTTTATAATAAAATAGTGGATTTTACATATTGTTAAGTTGGTTTTGTCTTTGATGCATATTTTGTAAGTTTGTTATTAGAAATATAAGAAGAAATTTCAACAAATTGTTCTCTGTTACAAAGATAACATCTGAACCAACTGAGAGAATTCCTGTTTTATGCATAGGGACTGTTAATTTATTGAGCAATTTTTCATGAGAAATACTATGAAATATTGATAAGTCCGTGAATATTCTGGCAATTTTATATTGTTGTTCAACTGAATCTGTAATAAATTCAGTGAAGTTTACCAATGCTGTCACTGAAGATTTATTATTCCGGAAACCCATGCGGTTGCTCAATGGTTCAAAAAGGTATATGGTGCCTCTATAATGTGCTAACTAAATCCATTAATATATTATAGCCTTTTCAAAAGATGTTTCAGATATTGATGGGCAGAAAGAGCAAATAGGACGCGATAATTAGACATATCTGTGGTTTCTCCTTTTTATTTAAAATAAAGGAAATTACTCTAGAAATATTTTATAGTTTTTGGGGAACATTATCTTAAAATAATAAATGAAGACTTATATAAGATGGACTAATTGGTTTTAATCAATACTTCTTATTTGAATATTTCATTAATGTTAATTGGGAATCTCATTTTAAACCCACTGAGAGAACATCTACATGTTATTTTGCCAGATTCCATGTATATCATAGATTAAGTCTCCTTGCGTTATTACTTCATTTTGTACAGTTTGTTTTTTGAAGCAAGTTATCAATGACACCCACAAAGTAATCATTAAAAGCATTACTGATTTGTGTCGGGTTGAAGATCTGTCCATTACTTACATTAATAAATATGTTATTTTCTTAGTTTTTCAGTTTTTTAGTTTACAAAATTGAACAACCAAATTGAGTTACGGTCTTATTCTCCAGGTTGTAGAGCAACTGTAGAGACCAGCCAACGGTACAGTGTCTTCTCCAGCGTACGGACTTGCTGACTACCCTAGCAACCAAGAATGTCTGATGCGTATCCACAACCCGTCCCGGTAGCGCACTCATCGCTCAAGATTCCGATCTACTTTCCCAATGTTTCACACCCCGTCGGACAGCGTTGCAAAGTGTTCGACGGCAACCAGCACTAGTGGTCTAAAAAAAGCTGAACTGCAGCACCAGGCATATGGGTTCTCCAGGCTTCCGGCAGTACCCAAGAAATCACGCTCACTCTTACCTAGCTGCTCCAGTTGGGTACCATGCTACGTACGGGTTTTCACCACCTGATGCCCTCCACAGACAGCAAGGGCTGGCAACGCAGGAGTACTCAGCTAGGTCTGTGTGTGAATATATGTTATTATTTTTTTTTTTCTTTGTTATTTTATTTTCTCTTTCTGTGATGCTCACACAACTTTAATATAAGTTTTAATATTGTTGAAAGGATTAATTAAATGGTTTTAAAATGAAATTAATATGGCGAAAATACTTGGTATATGAGGATGCTGACCTAAAACAAGCAAATGATTATTAAAATGTTTAATCTTTAAAACTGTCTTAAAAAAGGCCAAAATATCAAATAGTGTGAATTTGTGAAATAGGAATAAACTGGAATAGGAAATTTGAAGAGAAATATTGGTTATTATACACTAAATGAAAGTGAACTTAAATGGTTAAATTTATATAACCGAAAAGTAGTACTAGTTTAAAGTTTAATATTATTAATGGAATAACAAAGATACGAAAGACCCAAAAATTTTGTTTCTGAAACTATTAATTTAGTGTTTGTATTTACCTGAAATTCGTAATTGTCAAATTTTTGGGGTGATTACAAAATAGTCTCAAAAAGTAATTATTAATGCAACAATTTATTTTTTAACTTTTAATTATTTACATACAGAGTATTTGATTGACATCAAACAACTTGAAGCTTGTCTTTACTATTTGGTAAACTACTATTAGCTAATGACTCAATGCAAAATTATTATTTTAAATTGCTTTCACCACATTTAATAAAGTAATATCTTGAACAGACTGCCCAGTGCTGCGGCCCAGCGAGAGGGTAGCTCTAGCTTCGAACAGAGACACAGCGTTTTGGCACCGTCGTGGTTGTTCACCTGTCCGATTGGCCATGAGGTTTGCGACCGGCCGACGAGGCCAAGATCACCACAGAGTGTCTCCC